>NC_081844.1:53394836-53694836 GCF_963259705.1 Myotis daubentonii
TTCAAAAGAAAAATACTTGCTTTAAAATTGGTAAGTTTTAACTTTTGTAAATATTCATTTCATAGTATCTGACCATAAACAAAGCTTGAAACAAAATGGGCTAAAACCTGGATGAAAATTCCATGTGTACCTTCAAAAAGTGCTTGGCCTCCTTGGAGACAAACACATCGTTTAATACGACGCTGCGGTCAAAATGTGGTTGAGGTACCACATTGTCCAAACTCCCGAAGTGTTCTCGTGGGTCTCCAGGTGGAACTGGGTCGCAGAAGAGTCCATTCTAAAGTACCTGTGAACACAGCACGTGCATGCTCTCAGCCCCGAGAGTAAGACAACTGCCGGCATTCGAAGGAGCCTCAATCACAAAAAGAGTAGCATCATAGAATGGCAGAGAATGGATGTTAGCACTGGGAACGACCGCACAGGTCACTCCAGCCTTCATTCCCACCAGTAGAGCATCTGAAGGACAGAGGCCGCCAGGCAAAACCAGGACCAGGTGTAGGCGAGAATCATGGCGAGAGGGTTTCTCCTCCCACACCTGGCTGCCTGGCCCAGGGCTGATTTTGTGAACTGAATCATTCACCTTCCTCTTTCCCATTCTGCAAACAACCCCTGTCTCTGGCTGTCAGCGGTGTGAAGGCAAGGAAGGCAGCCCAGGGAATCATACTAGCCCTAGTTACATTTTGTAATCATTTCTGAACAAACACACACATAACCCATACGACTTCAGGGAACGTGGGGTTGACCTACCCTGGGACCACCGGAGAGGAGAGGCATGCTGTTAGTGTCGGAGTGTTGTTTGTTTTCTTCGTGACTTCTTTCACGGCACTATCACACGATGGAGCTGTTTTGGGGTATAAAGAAATAAGTGTCAAGTATAATATCTTTTATTTCACTACGCCTAAACAAAAACAAGATATGTGTGTTATTTATAACCTTCTAATTCTTCCACTGTTTTGATTTAAAATCACGCATGAGACATAAATGGGAAAATCCTTTCTCAAACCTTATCTTCTTTCCTGGCTTGCTGTCAATGATCTCAAACAGGGTATCTGCCACCCCAATGTACTCCCCCTTTTACAAACCAACCTCTCACTTCTTTGGGGGGAAGAAGAGTCATTGCACTGAGGCTTTCTTTTAATAAAGATCTGCCTTCACCAAAAGTAAGAGGGAAGCCCGCAGGCCTGCCAGAGATGACAGAGGTGATGGCTGAAGCCCAGCTGGGCGGGGCGAGAGGAGCGTGTGGAGGCAAGAGCAGGACAGAAATACAGCCTCAAGGATAAGGCGGAGCCTCTCAGAGGCAGTGGGGATGCGTTTCAGACACCGCTGCTTTATCCAAGCAACAAGCTGCCCTTGAGCTGGGCCATACTATTCATTAAATCACTGGGATTAAAATCTTAACTCTAATAAAGGGTGTCCCAAAATTCACGCAAGAAGTAATTTTGATAGAAAACACAGGTTTATAATTAAAAATTGTACATTCTTTATTGATTCATAAAGTGAACAGTACAGGGTTATGTCTGAATAGCATATCGGGTAAACTGGATTATCATGTCGCGATAGTGAGCACCATTAACTGTTATTGCCTGAGCAGCCGCATTTTCGAAGAAGAATGGTCCGATGATGCCTCCAGCCCAAAATCCGCACCAAACAGTGACACGTTGTGGATGCATTTGTTTCTCAACAATCACTCGTGGATTTTCTGAGCCCCAAATGCGACAATTTTGTCGATTAACCAAGCCATCAAGATAAAAATGAGCCTCATTGAAATTCAGCCACATTTATGCAAAATGGTCATGGAAAATTTCAACAAAAGAGTGCATATGTGCCAGTAAAGCCATGGAGGCCATTTACCCGATATCCTACTCCATACATAACCCTATACTGTATACTTTATGAATCAATAAAAAATTTACAATTTTTAATTATAAACCTGTGTTTTCTATCAAAATTACTTCTTGCATGAATTTTGGGACACCCTTTACAAATACTCAACTGGTTTCTTTTTAGCTATATGTATGATAAGAAAAATTATAACATGAATAAAGACGTGAAAATTAAATCTACTTTTCCCTCCTGACTTCCCAATTATCTCAGAGGAACAGCTGCTAACAGATTCATGAGCATCCTTCCAGTTTTTCTATTTCGTATACAAGTGCATGGATACCCTTAAAGACCCAAATGTACACACGCCGCCTTCACTGCATGTCCACATACGCTTCTCAATAGCCGCAGAGTATACCCCGTGGATGAACTACAGTTTAACCAGGCTCCTATCACGGATGTCTATGTTAATTCTGTTGTCACAAACAATGCACATTCTGTAGGCAGTGCTTTGAATATAACCTATCCGTAGGTAAGTTCCTAGAAGTAGAATTAAGGACTGAAGAATACATACGGGCATTTTAAATGTTCATAGATTGCCAATTTTCCCTCCAAAAAAAAAAGCCTGTGTCAATTTATACTCTTATCAAAAACATGAATGGTGTTTTTTCCCCTAATCATTATCAACACAGGATGTTAACAATTTTTTTTATTTTTATCAATCTAAGTAATAAATTATATCTCACTTGTCCCTTTAAATTCACTTTCCTTTCCATATAAGTGACATGTTTTCATGTTTAAAAATCCATTTGCATTTCTTTTTAAAAATATCTTTTCATTTATTTTATTTCATTATATTTTTTAGAGGGAGAAAGGAAGGGAGAGGGAGAAACATATTTGAGAGAGAAACAGTGATTGGCTGCCTCCTGAATGGCCCCCACTGAGGATCGAGCCCACAACATGGGCATGCACCCTGATCGGAAATCAAGCCAGCAACCTCTTGGTGCATGGGTGACACTCAACCACTGAGCCACACTGGCTGTGCTGTTTGCATTTCTTTACAGAAATCTTCTTAACTATGAGTATGAGCCAAAAGGTAGGATTGGGTTCATGCTCACCAGACCTTCTGCATCGCAGTCTACACAAAGCATCAAACTAAGGCAGCACAATCTCTCTATCTGTGAAGGGAGTATCTCCAAACACATTTACATTCTGGTCTTTCAAATCCCCCACTAAGTTACTCTTTAAACTCAAAGTCCTCTGCGTGTGGCAGAATAGAAGTGGCAGAGACAAGCAGCTTCTCCATCCTGCTCTCAGCACGATGAAGGCTGCGGTATGGAGAGCAAGCCCACTCCCTTAGAACACTGCCTTCTCTGCAGTGCTAAGCGCTCCCACAGAAAGAACTGCCATCGATAACAAACATAAGAAGGCAATCTCCACTATTTTTAAAATCTGTACCTTTGCAAGTAAAAGAGGCAATTTTTGTAAAGTTCGTTGTAGAGGAAGGTAGGAGCACCGGTTCAAACTGCAGAGACAGAGCGTCTCTCTGTGAGAAATGATGGACATCCTGTAACAACAGCAAAAAATCCAGTTAGCACTCTCGGCCAGGCCACTGTGCATCTAATGTGAATCAACTCTGTGAAATAACTAAGGAGCTCAGACTGGCATTCATATAGCAACTGCGCAGCACATGTGTCTACAACAGTACGAAGCGGGTGCTGACAACCTTCATCCGAAGAGGGGTTCAAGCAAGGGAAAGGGGTTGTAATGAAAGCAACAGAGAATAGAGATAAGTGTTTCTGTATCTGTCCCTGAAAATTCCTCCTGTTCTACAATGAAATACACTTGTGAGTTTAATATTTACTAGATATAAAGCATTTACAATTACCTGTATCCATATAAGGCTGTTTCCTGAATGTAATATATACATATTTACGGCCGAATCATCTGTCCAAAAGAATCAGAGTGAGGAGGTTAAAACAAAAAGTACCTCGTTTTGCAACACTACAACTGAAACTTGGAGCTATTTCTGCAGGGTATTCTTTTAAGTCACAAGAAAAAGGATCCTTACAAAATATTAACCTACCAACACAGCCTCTGTAAATGATAAATAAATGCTGAGTGTAGGGTCAGGGCACTGCTCCTCTGGCTGCAGCCAACTGCCTGGACAGCTGCAAATATGGCTTTGCTCTCCTGGTGATTAGCCAGCCCCTCGTTTCCTTATTTAGGCAACCCTACTTGGGGGAAATAAAACCCTGGGATCTCAAACCAGAGCCTTCCTTTCAAGCCTCACCAACAGACGTGTTCCCTATGGGGCAGGAGTCTTCTCTACTTTGATGTCTACCTGGCCGTTCTGAGAATCACCAAAAGCTTGCAACATGGAGATAGGAAAGCTCTCCTGCTGAATTATTCCTATAATCAATTCTCAAGTGTTGTTTGAACAACAATAGTATGCCAATATCAAACTATATTTTGGAGCCATTTCTTTCTCTGAATATGTATGTGAGTGTGTGGGTGTACACACACACACACACACACACACACACACACACACACACACACACACACACACACACACCAGAACAGTCTTGACAACCAATGGATGACAGCCAGTCCTACATTATAAATCTCATGCATCCCATAACATGTGTCTCCAACAAAACTTCCTAGAAACTTAAACTGATGAACTAGGTTATTTCTGGTAGGTAGAGTTGTTTTCAAAAATAAAATTCATAGAACAAACACTGAAATTCCTCTAACTTGTCAGGCATCAAGGAACAACCAGTATCCCATCAACTACTAAAAAAATACAAAACAGCAGGATTTGGTCAATTGAGCTTCTGCAAATCAGTAAAACTGGAACAAGAGACACAAAACTTCCAACACTTTGTGGATATTTATATTAGGTCATTGTGCCCAGAATGCCAAGAAAAATGATTCCCAAGGAAACTTAGACTAGTTTGCTTTTGCCCCTAAATTTACTCCAAAAAGTTACTCACAGCTGCAAATTGAGAACCAGTTACTATTACAATCGCTTAATAAGGTTGAAAGCCGCAGCTCTTTGTGTTGGAGTGTGATGACATGATCTATAAGTAAATGTTGTAGAATGATGGCACAGGTTAATCATAATATATTACCATGAAAATTTGAAGAGATTCCACCTTACCTGAGGTCTCAGATTTATCTGTAGCTACATAAATTATAGAAAGATGATCTAACAAATCCTGTGTGTTTTGTTCAAATTCTTTCGAGGCGTTTTCCATTGTTACAATTATGCTCATCTGTAGCCGTAAAACATCATCCGATTCCAGATAACAACTCTGAGATTGGAGGGATGGAAAAAAGGAAAAACTTAAGAATGATCTGAACTTGGTGATCTCAAATTTTAAGGGGAAAAGCACTTAAGGTAAGGGCATGTGCACTTCGGAGAACAGAATGTGTTGTTTTATTTTTTATATCTAAGCAAAGAGGCAGGAGGAAAAACTAAATTTTTTCATTTTACCTTTAATCGCTGACACACTTTGTTATGTAAACTGCATTCCAGTTGCACCTGCAAGAGGCTAGTATTAGTGGTTTCTGCCTAAAAAAAAAAAAAAAAGGCGGGGGGGGAAACAATGTAAAAGAAAGCAAAAAGATCAATCTAGCATTAGCAGCAGACAATCTATCATTTATTCAGGAACTACATTTACTCAACTGACAAACATTTGAGTATCTGCTAACTGCTGGGTATTATTCTACTTACTGGAAATATAACCATCAATAAAACAGTTCACATTCTAATGAAAGTCATAAGCTCTCCCCTTGGGCAACATGAAAATTCTGACTATGGCAATAAACAGATAAATGTGGTCTAGATATACACAGGAACACTGCAGTTTGACATCGCTGATACTTTTTTAACACTCTTTTTCACACAGGAGTCTACTTTTATTTTAAAGTAGGTTCAGTAAGCAATAGCCAATTAACTGTCCTGTCTGCCTCCCTTCAGTAGAATGACCTTAAAAGCTATGACAAAACCATAGGAGATGTCCAAAATTCAACTGGCTATCATTCCTTTATTTTTCCATTACAATTGACATTCAATATTATTTTGTATTAGTTTCATGTGTACAGCACAGTTAAACAGTTACCAGTAAAAAGTGATCTGATTAAGTCCAGTGTGTACCAGACACCACAGTGTTACAATATTATTGACTATATTTCCTGTGCTGTACTCAGCATCCCCATGGCTATTGTGTAATTACCAATTTGCACTTCTTACGCCCTTCACCTTTTTCTTCACCAACCCCTCCACCAACCCTCCCCATCTGGCAATCATCACTTTGTTCTCTGTATCTATAAATCTGTTTCTGTTTTGTTTTTCATTTATTTTGTTCTTTAGATTCCCCATATAAGTGAAATCACATAGTATTTGTCTTTTTCTGTCTGACTTATTTCACTTAGCATAATACATGCTAGGTCTATCCATGCTGTTGCAAATGGTAATATTTCATTCTTTTTTAAAAATATATTTTTTTATTGATTCCAGAGAGGAAGGGTGAGGGAGTGAGAGATAAAAACATCAATGATGAGAGAGAATCATTGATGGACTGCCTCCTACACACCCCTTACTGGGGATTAAGCCCGCAACCCGGGCATGTGCCTCTGACCAGAATTGAACCCAGGACCCTTCAGTCCAGAGTCTGATACTCTCCACTGAACCAAACTGGCTAGGGCTATTTCATTCCTTTTTATGGCTGAGTAATATTCCATTTTATAGATGTGCCACTTCTTTTTTTCAATATTTTTATTGATTGAAAGAGAAAGGAAGAGGGAGAGAGAAACACTGATGAGAGGGAAACATTGGTTGCCTCCTACATGCTCCTTATTTGAATTGACCCCACAACCTGGGCGTGTGCCCTGACTGAGAATGGAACCAGTGACCTCTCGGTGCATGGGACAATGTTCAACCAACTGAGCTACACTGGCCACATCTTCTTCAGCCAATCATCCACTGATGGGCAGTTACGTCACTTCCATATCTTGGCTCTTATAAATAATACTGGTTCCATATGCACTTGAAAAAAATGTATATTCTGCTGCTTTGGGGTGAAATGCTCTAAAAATATCAATTAAATCCATCTGGTCTAATGTGTCACTTAAGGCCACTGTTTTCTTGTTGATTTCTTGTCTGGAAGGTCTATCCATTGATGACAATAGGTTGATAAAGTCCCCTACTAAGACTGTATTACTGTCATATGTCATATTTTTAATATGTGGGAGAGTTAAGAATGGAAGGGTCAAGAATATATCAAAAGAATGCAGAATTTTTCCCTAGCCAGTGTTGGTCAATGGTTGGAGAGTTGGCCCACGCAATGAGGAGTCAAGAGTTCAATTCCTGGTCAAGGTTTGATCCCCAGCTCTGTTGGGGCGGGTGCAGGAGACAACCAATGGATCTGTTTCTCTCATATCAATGTTTCTTTCTCTCTCTCTCTCTCTCTCTCTCTCTCTCTCTCTCTCTCTCTCTCTTCTCTCTCTCTTCCCCCCCCCCCCTCTCTCCCACTGTCTCTGAAAATCAACAGAAAGATATCCTCTGGTGAGTATTAACAAACAAAAAAAGGGAAGAAGAACACATTCTTCATCACGTTCAATGATCTTAACAGGCACATGAGATGACATGGACTTATCTTGAAGATGGGAAATGCAAAGTCCCATCCAGGGATACGGGCTTTTGGGTGGGAGGGCAGGGGGCTGCAGGCGGTGAACGCACAGGAAATGTGCGGCGTGTGAGTCTAAGGGGCCTGGTTTCGGGAGTTCCCCTTCTGTTGAGTTTGATGTGTCTGGTGTAGTTTTGCATGAAGGCACTGGGCTGGGCAGCCACAGTCAGACACCAGAAAATCTCCACCAGGTAAGAAGGCATTCCCCAAATCCTTGGCTGACTTAACTGAGGGTAAGTGTCTATTTACTTCAGGAGGATTTAGTACGAAGTAGAATCACCCTAATTATGTTTAATTTGTTAGATTTATAAGCATTACCTAAGTACATTATATAAAAATCCATTTTGTAACTACTTCGATTGTCATTCAGTCAATTAAAGTACAGAAAAAATAAAGTAGATTACATTTTAGAATGCAGTAAAAATATTTAAGTTTAACCCAGCTTGTAAATGGGACCAAGCATTCACCAACAGCTCTTTTAAAGAAGTAATTGCTGGTATTTGCTAGACTTAAACAGGAAAACACCCTGTGAACAGAACCTAAAATCTTAAAGAAACATTTTTTAATTTGTCTTTCTGGGAACAAATCCCACTATCAAAGACATAAACAACAACAAACAGCCCACCACTTCTCTGAAATTGCTTTCACCAAAGTTACAAAAGACCTCCATAGCCAAACCCAATGGAAACTTCTTTCTTTGCCGGATCCTGCTCTCCCACTTAACTCCATTAACCATTTGTCCTTCTGGCTTTTCCCTTTCATCTTTGGCTCGTCCCATTATGACCATCAGATGTTGGAATTATTCTGGATTCTGTCTTTTGTCCTCTTCACGCTCTCCCTAAGTGGGTCTATGACAAGTTGAAGTTTGTTTCTCCAGCTCAGACCTCTCTGCACACCCATACATCCAACAATGGTGGGGCATCCGCCTAGACACGCCTCCCTCACACAGGCCAAGGCAGCGAGCGAGCCTTGCTGTGCATTGGCCCCCTCTTAGCACCATGCTTCATATTTTGTTTAAGCCAGAAACTTGAAAACCAACTTCACGTTCTCACTTACCTTCCTCAAACTAACCCCAAACCATCTTATACTGATTGTACCTCCTTGTCAGTCCTTGAATCCATTCCGTTCTCTTCATTCCTAATACCCTAAAGATCAGGGGTCAGCAAACTATGCCCGTGGGCCACATCCAGCCCGCTGCCTGTATTTATAAATAAAGTTTTATTGGAACACAGGCATGCTCATTCCTTGTGAATTGTCTATGGCTGCTGTCCTGTTACAATGGCAGGGTTGAGTACTTGCAACAGGGTCTATGGCCTGCAAAGGAGGTAAAAATAACTACTCTCCAGGCCTTTATGTACAAGTTTATGGAGCCCTTGCCCTAGTGGGAGGGAGGGAGGGACAGAGGCAGGTAGGCTGCTGCACCAACCTCCTCCTCCTGTCCCTGTGTCCACCTCTGCCCTCTCCACTCCACTCTCCACATGGCATCAAGAGTAAGAGGACAGCCAAACCGGTTTGGCTCAGTGGATAGAGCGTCAGCCTGTGGACTGAAGGGTCCCAAGTTCGATTCCGGTCAAGGGCATGTACCTTGGTTGCGGGCACATCCCCAGGAGGGGGCGTGCAGGAGGCAGCTGATCGATCTCTCTTATCGATGTTTCTAAGTCTCTATCCCTCTCCCTTCTTCTCTGTAAAAAAAATCAATAAAATATATCTTTTAAACAAAAAGAGTGAGAGGACATAAGATGGTACAGGGAGAGTAAATGATGACGGAAGGAGACTTGACTTGCAGTGGTGAGCACACTACAATATGCAGATGATATATTATAGAACTGTACACCTGAAATCTATATAATTTTAATAACCAATATCAACCCAATAAATTCAATGAAAAGGGGGGGGGGGGAGAGAGAGAGAGAGATTATAAATATGCAAATCAGGTCAAGCCACTTATCTGCTTAAAACCCTTCAAAGACTTCCTGCTCGGCCCAAATCCCAAACCCTTTATTGCAGCTACAGAATGCAGGCACCTGCCTAGTCTCTGCCTCCTTGCCTATGCTCCAGCCTCACGGGTAGACTTTCTGCTCTATTTTGCCTTCAAACTTTGAACCTACATTTCCGACCGGCCCTCCCCTCTACATAGCTAAACCCAATTCATCCTTCGTGTCCCAGCTTAAACATCACTCAGGGAAGTTTTCCCTGACACCTCAGCTGGGGTAAGTGGCATTACTCACACCCACAGCACCTTTCACCTGACCTACGTTAACACTCCTCATGTGATAACTTGCTCAAGGTCTGTGTTCCCCAGCAGGCTGTAAGCACCTTGTCTGAAGGGTTTAACCACAATGCCTACCACTTAATCGGCACTCAATATACAGCTGGTGAATGAAGAAAAGTGGGCACACAGCTACATGCTTGCTTCAAAGGGAAAGAAACTAAAAATAATAAACATTGGCTATAAAATCAAAGTATATCAAAACCTGACATTTGGCATGTTTCTGATCTAAAACTTTTCAAAAAGCTTTAAAGAAAAACCCACATCAGCACACTCTCAACATATCTATAATAATGAAAGTGCAATATGCTAATTAGACCAGATGTCCTTCCAGACGAAGCTGGGGCTGCGAGGAAAGCCTGGTCCCGGATGCCAGAGGGAAGCCGGTGCCAGCAGCTGGGGGAAGGAAGGCCAACTCTTGAAAGAATTTTGTGCGTTGGGCCTCTAGTACATTTATAATTAAGTTGGGTTTTTATAACGTACAACAATTTAACCATAGATCTTAACCTGGCAAGGCAACTCTCTTCCCTAACATATTTCTTCAAATGTTGAAATAATGTCTGAAGTTCAAAATTATAATTTTGGACATGATTAAAAATCCTATTTGCACAGTAATTTGATGTAATTTAAATCCTCATGTTCTGTCATCCTTGGTACATTTCTGGATGGATGAGTTTATAATTTACCGTTCTAAATAAGATTCTTCTATTAGCTGGAAACAAAAACAAACATAAAGCACTATATTGTTTCAATGGCTGTAGAACATATTTCAGCATCCCACCAGGGGGAGTTCCAGCACCTCCAAACTGCCCTGGAAGCAGGCTAACTTTTCTCAGGCAAATTTAAAGGTTCGTGTCTTTCTTTACAGAAAGACAAAAAAAACAAAAACTATTGCAATCTAGACTTTAAAAAGAAAACGACAACCCAAAGCACGAGCCAGTTGGGGCCACCACACATGTTGGGAATAAGAATTCCCCTGAAAGGACCCCAACCCAGCACATTTGTTGTGACAGTAGGACATCTCCTTACCCAGGAGTGTGCTGAGCAGATTATAAAAGAAACACAAAACCCATTTCTCTACTGTTGAAACCTCCCACACTATTTGGGGAAAAAAATTGAGCTCATAAAGAAGAAAAAGAGTTCATAAATTCTATAGCTAAAAGAAAAAATAATTCCTTCGTAGTTTTCACATTAAGTCTATGGGGATAAGTGACTTATCAAAGGGTCCTCAGGTTAGTTGGGGGGAAAATGGAAAACAATAGCAGGTCTTTTGGCACAAGTCAGTGTTTTTCCAGGTAAATAAGAACAGACCAAGTCAATTCCTCTTAGATACTTAAAAGCCTGAAAGTTCTTCAGCATGGAAACACATATTAGAAAACCATGCCAAGAAATACTGCAAAGGACAAGAAAACAGCTATGTAAAAGCTCCTTTTGTGTGGCTTGTATTCCCTAGGTTTTGTGGTGAAGGGGTATGAGTCTAGGTAACTGGATCTAAGAGAGAAAATAAATCACCTTCCTTTATTTGCTAAGAAATTGTTCTTTGTGGACTGGGCCAGGGCCAGAGTGTGACCTGGGGGGGACTGTGTGCAATTAAGCAGGGGAAAAAAAGGATAGACAATGTATATGAGTTTTATTAATAAGAGTAAACCATATCCTAACAAAAGTATACGAGAACCTATAACATATTAACCCAGACAGAATGAACAACGTGTGACGATCCCAGTAATGACCATCCATGAAAACCTTCCATTTAAGGACTATAACTTGGGAAATACAAAAGAATTACATAGATAAGTCCCAATCTTAGGTTCCATTTTTCTCACACATTTTTCTCCACTTCCACAATTTTGAATGCTAAATTTTGGACGTCTTTATAAAGGTAAATTGTTTATGCCAATGTGTGCCTCAATAGGGACACAGTTTAAGCCTGTGACCATCCCAGCCAGTGGCCCACACACACAGTGCTAGGTACAATACATTCCATACAGCAAATGATTTTGTATAGAAAGAACACTTTCTTGGGTCCCTTCCACACAACACTCAGGCTCTGTAACCAAACTCCTAATTTAGTGTTTCCTGCATAACAAACAGGCAGCTGAGCGAACAGTAAGCACTGTTTGTTGCTTTAACCTTATGTTAAACAGCAATTGTGTTTCAGCCCTTACCCCTGCCACTACTAACCCGTCTAGTCCTCAGGTATTTAACTGCTGGAATGAAATTTACCTATGTTGTCAGACCCCCTCACTAAAATGTTTGTAAAAAACCCAGGTGCTGGCTGGAATGCGTTTTTTTTTGTTTTGTTTCGTTAAGGGAAAGGGGGTTAAAGCATGTGTATGGCATTTTCACTTCTCCAAATCTTTGGAGAAAAGGCAGTGTGGCCAAATGACTGTATTCACCATAAATTCAAGATGAAACCCAGCCACAAGACCTCGGGGACATTTCTACGCTTTTCCCAGCTTCAGCTTCCTCTTCAATCACACAGAACTAAGGAACTCACCGTCATCTGAAGAGCATTAAATGAGATACATATGCCCAGCGCAGGGCACGCACCAGGCCCTTATGAGGGAGTGTTACTAGTTTTACTTGTTCGTTCATTATTAATGCATTAAGTTGGTAAAATTCCACAACAAATCATCTGAATGCCTCTGGGAAGCATTTTTTCCACATGTAATGTGTTAGAGGGGGAACTCCTCTTCCCCACACCATGGGTTTCTAAGAGAAGGGATAGTTCTCCTAAACCAGTGGTTCTCAGCCTTGGCTGCACATTCGAATCACCTGGGAATCTTTTTAAAATCCTGATGTCTGGGCCTCACCCTCCGGAAATTCTGTTTCTTTGTTACTAATGTTGTGGCCTCGCCCCATAACAAAGAAACAGAATTTCCGGAGGTGAGGCCCAGACATCAGGATTTTAAAAAGATTCCCAGGTGAATCGAATGTGCAGCCAAGGTTGAGAACCACTGGCCTAAACACTTCAGATTCCTTTCATCTTATTTCACTGTTGGTTCAGAACCCAAGAAGAGAGAGAAATGTCATTGCAGCACATCACCTCCCACCCCACTGAATGTGCCACTAACCCTGAAAGATCAACAAAGAGCCATATAGAGACCAAATTAACACTCCGATATTGAGACTGTTGGTGGGACCAAGTAGCAGTGGCCTGTGTCTTCACACTTGGGTGGCTTGAACTCCTACAGCCTGGGCTGGCACTTGCAGGAGCCATGCGGATGTTCACCTTGGTGGGCCACGCAGCGCACGGTGGTTCTGTCCAAAGGCAAACAGCTATTTTTACCCAGTTGGATGCTGCTGGGCCTTAAGCAAATGGCAAGTGGCTCCTGAAGGTCTGGCTCAGCCCTTGAACCTGGGCCCAGGCTCAGCAAAGGCTCAGGTGTGAAGATGCAGGCTGCTGTGGCTCGACCTTGTGCAGCAAAGGCGCAGCTTTGACCTAAGTAGGCATGGCCATGGCAAGGATGCGGCTATGAAAGGAAGGCTGTTGCAGAAGAAATCAGTGTGGTGGTTCCTCAGAAGATTAAACATGCAGCTACACCGAAGTAACAGCAGGGGCACAGACAGATACGTGTACACCCCCAATTCATAGCATTTCACACAACCGTCAAAACGTGGAAGCAACCCAACATCCATCAATGGAAGAATGAGTGAACAGCACACAGTGTACACACACAATGGACTATTATTCAGTCTGAAAAGGGAAGGAAATTCGGACACACGCTACAACAGGGATGAACCTTGAAGACATTACGCTCAGTGACGTAAGCCAGTCACAATGGGACAAATAGCGTGTGATTCCACTTCTAGGAGAAGACCTAGAAGAGCCAAATTCACGGAGACGTAAAAAAGAATGATGGTCACGGGGGCTGAGAGGAGGTGAGAATGGGGAGTCAGGGTTTCGTGGGGACAGAATTTCAGTTTGGGAAGATGAAAAAGGCCAAGAGATGGGTGGTGGTGACGGCTGCGCAACACTGTGAATGTACTGAATGCCCCTGGACTGTACACTTAGAAATGGCGAAAACAGTAAATTCGTGTTATGTCTATTTTACCGCAGGAAAAGAAAATGAAAGGAAAAGGGAGAAAGGAGAAGGAAAAGGGGGGGTGGGTGGGAGAAAAAGGTATCGCTAATCAGGACTCCCTCAAGACAGAGCTCCCAGAATACCACTTGCTGCTTTTCTATCTGGGTCTCAGGGAAACTACGGGGTCCACCTCCTGGCAGGCAGTGTAGACAGGCTGCTCCCAATTCGTTCCCTTTTCACGCATTGCCTCCGTAGCTGAGAGTCCAAACTGTGAAAGGGTGCAGCTCAAATTCAAGAGGTTGGTTCATTGACTCAAAAGTTCCTCCCCAATTCACTGGCGCTAGATTTATGAACCATCTAAATGCTGACCACCATTTTAGATTTTCAAGATCCAACGTGACAGAGCCACATAAAGGTGACTGATGTTAAAAATAAATAAAAAAACAATAAGGGTAGTCTTACTAAAGAGGTATGCTGTCACGCTGGGTTGAGTTAGAGAAGGAATTTGACAAAACGATGGCACAAACAAATTAGATACCACTAAGGCAGTGGTTCCCCACCTTCCTAATGCCGCGACCCTTTAATACAGTTCCTCATGTTGTGGTGACCCCCCATTTCATTGTGACAAATTGAACATCATTAAAGCATAGTGATTAATCACAAAAACAATATGTAATTATATATGTGTTTTCTGATGGCCTTAGGCGACCCCTGTGAAAAGGTCGTTCGACCCCCACAGGGGTCGCGACCCACAGGTTGAGAACCGCTGCACTAAGGTCTGCCCTTGGAACCATCAGGTTCATTCTGAAAACCAAGGAGGTGCCAGAAGGTTAGAGGAACACACTTTTCACACTTGAGTCTTCCTACTAGGCCCAGAGGAACAAAAACAAAAACAAAACAAAAAAAAGGAAGGCAGGCTGATGACGCAGGAGGAAGAGAGGGCAGCCCTTTGGAGGAAAAGCGGATGTTTTAGGGGACAACCAGACAGAGCCGGAATAGAACAGGGGACCTGGACGGCCCGGTTCCACAGACATAGAAAGAGAAGCGAGACAGCCTGGGATCTCACTGAAATGAGGAAATATATATCTCTGTGCTTGTTGGAGCTTAACAAAATACTAGTAAGGAAGACAGGCAATTTTGCTACAGGAAAATAAAATAAAAGAAAAAGGGAGAAATTAGACTGAAATTGCTCCCCCAAGAGGAATTAGGATTCAGTTCCAGGAACTATGGAGGGACAGACTTCTGAAGCCAGGCACAGAGCCCATGGGAAGGGTGACCGAGGACCTGTACCTTCCAAGACCAAGACCCAAGGCCACGTAAGATCTCGCAGGCTGTGAAGGGGAGACCAGGGAGAGCAGAGCAGAGAGCTCAGAGCAGGGCAAGATGAATGCACAGTTCCTGCTGGTGCCCTAAGGGAATGTGTTTGATGTTCATGGGATTAGACTCCAACGAAGAGAAAGCACAGCACAGAAGAAACCCATTAAAGGGGAACCAGGCAGGACTGGATAGACGGGCCCCAGGCCTGATTCAGGGGTTGGTCTAATGGGAGAGGTCTATGCAAGACGGTGCACTGAGGGAAGAGGAGATCTGTTTGAACAACAGATACTTTTAGCAGACTCAAAAGTTACTGACTTTATCTTTCTTGCTTTGGGAGAACTCACAAGAAAACATCTAGAGGGAAATGAATATATATAACACAGTAGCAGCTTACAAGGGTTAAGAGAAAGAAAGAGACCAACAAAAGAAGCTGGTTAAACAGCTCGAAACCCAACTGAGCCTTCCTTAGAGGAAGAGGGGCCCAGGGGGTAAGAGCACATCCTGGAGGCCCAGCCCACGACTTTAGAGAAAGAAGGGCCACGAACAACCTGGGGAGACAGGGAGTGACTCACGGCCAAGGTCTCCCCCCGCCCCAGGGCCTGAGCTCCTAAGTATCAACAGCAGCCCCACCTCCAGGAACCTGCTGGGAGCAATGATCCACTTGAAATAAGGGAGGGAGGAAGGAAAAGCCTTCCCTGTCGCAGGCTCCAGAGCTTCAAGGAGTCCACAGTAAGAGGCTCAACATCTGTGCGCACGGCCTCTGCAGCCACTCCATCCCTAAACAGAGGGCAGCCCCAATCAGCACACCAATCAGCACGGGGTGGGGGGTGGGGGGTGGGGGGTGGGGTAAAACAAGGGCTCTGTGCCAAAAGGAGGGAGAGACACACCTAGGGACTAGCCTGCAGCCACTCCAAAGTTCGAGCTCCGGAGGCTAGAGCAGCTCAGATGCTGCCTCCTGAGACAGGCACTAATGTGCACAGGTGATTCCTCCCTAACCCCCAAAGGTCTCAAATTAACTTCTTGACAAGCAGGCGGCTCCATCAAGTTCAAATGCCAAGATCCTGGACTCAGAACAACTGGCATGGAGCTGAAACCAAGGTGATGCTCTCTGTCTGTCCTCCACCCCTCTCTTTGGCAAACAGAGGTGCTGGGAACAAGTTTTGCTTAGAATTAGTACCTGGAGAGTGGGGGCTGGGGCATGCTTCCCAAAATGGGTGGATGTCAGGTTGATAATCTTGTATCTTATTAAGATTCTAGACTCAAGTGAGGCTCAGGAGACACTTAGTATTGGACTACTGTAACTTCTGAAACCCCGAGGCAGTCATCCACACTCTAGCAAGAGCGAGCCCAGGCTATAGCTTTCCCCAGCTACACAAAGGCATGGAGCATCTCTCTGGCAAAAACAAAAAATAAAAATAAAAAATAAGATTTAGAGAGG
The DNA here is from genome assembly GCF_963259705.1 of Myotis daubentonii. Lineage (NCBI taxonomy): Eukaryota > Metazoa > Chordata > Mammalia > Chiroptera > Vespertilionidae > Myotis > Myotis daubentonii. The sequence goes on from NC_081844.1 coordinate 53,411,403, forward strand.
ACTTTAAATTCTTTGAAAGTTAACTCACAAACCAAGCTAATTTGATATTGGGACTATGGCCTTGAACTTTCATGTCTTACCAAAGGACTGACTCCCTGAATTTTCAAATTCTCCTAGAGGGTTTGTATTTGTTTTAAAGTTCAACGAGGAATGTGTTTTAGCTATGTGCACTTTACATGTATCAACTTATTCAATAGATACAGCAATCCTATGAGGTCGTGTTATTTTTACCTAATTTTATAGATAAACTAAGAAACAGCAGGTTAGGTAATTTGGCCAAAGTCACTCAGAATCAAGATGGCCTGATGGCCTGGTTTCAGAGCTCACCTTTTTTATTTTTAATCTTTATTGTTGAAAGTGTTACATATGTCCGCCCTTTCCCTCCACTGACCCCTTCTAGGCCACCCCACCCCAGAATTCATTTTCTTATTGCCACCCTGTGCTTGTCTCTGACGGGGCATCCTCCTATGGCTGTTTTTACTGGAGCATTTTAACGGCTGTTTGGTCCCATGGCAAATGCTCTGATAGGCTGCACTGGCTATCATACTTGAAAAGAATTTGGGATGGGAAACAGAGAACATGACCTTTCAACCCTGGGGACAGTGCGGCTTTGGAGCAGATTATTAATGAATTCTTTTTAATTTGTCATCTCAGAACTTTCTAGAGGCAAACTCAACAGTATGCCCCAGCAGTCTCAGGGGGATCAACAAACAAATGGGGGTGTGGTGCTCCTGGGAGACGGGACAGGCTCAGGAAGGTGGACACACAGCCACGGGACATCTGACGACCTCCTCATCAGAGAAGGGAGGACTGCAGGCTTAGGAACAGGCGAGCCCAATGGGTCAGGAGAAACTAGGAGGAAAGGATTCTCTTCCCCTAAATACTCCAGTCCTCTTGCCCCAAGCCCTCAAGGCAGAGGGAGTTGCCTATTGGTGGGCAACAGGAAACGATCCTGTGCCATAGGCAGGGGTGACGAGGGGGGAGCTACTAAAGGAGCTGGCTCCTTTCTCCTTCACTCTACCTTGGGTAAGGGTGTCTGTCCTTGATTCTCCCTTGCATGGGCCACCCCGTGGTGTACCTAGGAGATAGGGCATTAGCAACTCTGGCTCTTTCTTACCTCTGCTCATGCAGAAGAATGCAGCTTATCAGTAATAAAAAGGTGCATTTTAGTTCTCTAAAACTTCAGCACCTGGCCAGAAAGAGAGGTACTAATTATCGGGCATCTTCAAGTCATCTAACAACATTTTCTAGAATATTCTAATATAATGAATGTTTGAAAGACATCAGAAAACAATCATGTCCTATAATTTCATAAATAGCTAAGATAATAATTTCTTTCTTTTAAAGACATTTATTCAGCCCTGGCCAGTTTTTCTCAGTGGTTAGAGCATCAGCCCAAGAACCGAAGGGTCGCTGTTTTGATTCCTGGTCAAGGTGCACATGGTCAAGGCACACATGCAGGAGGCAACCAATGGGTGTTTCTCTCACATCAATGTTCTCTCTCTCTCTCTCTCTCTCTCTCTCTCTCTCTCTCTCTCTCTGTCTCTCTCCCCTCCTCCCTCCCCTCTACTCTCTCTAAAAGTCAATGGAAAACATATCCTCGGGTGAGAATTAAAAAATAATAAAATAAAAAATAGAGACATTTATTGCATTTTCAAGCATTTGTTTACTACATGGCGATAGGGCCAAGCTCTGCACTAGGTAACACGAGAGCAAATATTGATTAGAACACGATTCCTGCTCTTAAGGAGCTTCTCATCAGTCCAGGAAACACAGACACAAAGACAAAGCTTTCCAGTATTACTCTTGCTAAGACAGGGATGCTCTGAGCGTTCGGGAAGGAAGGAGTCAATTCTCCTGGGAGGCAAAAAAAAGAGACAAACACTGAGTGTAAAGAGGCCCCAGGAAACTGTGTTCTGGGAACCAGGGGACCCCACTGGCCTGTAAAACACTTGAGGGGAGAGACACACCCACACCCGCGCCTCCTGGTCATGCTCCCTCGGCTTCCCACACTTCCCTCCTTCCTCTACTCACCAACCCTCCTTCTCTCCTCTTCCCCAGCTCCCATTCCATCGAGTCATTCTCACTTGTGGCTCCGAAGAAAAGAAGATTTTTTTTTTTTTTTTTAGCTCAGGCAATTTCCTTGCTTTTAAAAACTATATTCAGAGGTAGGTAGGAGGAGGAAATTGGGTAATGGCATATATTTACCTAACATACGGTCAGAACTTTCCAGAGTCGGACAGCCTATCATTTTTATGTATAAGAAAAATCAAACAGCTTTCCCCATGCAAAGAGATGGCATGACTAGTAAAGACATTATGATGACACCGACTTGTAGGAATCCTCAGCTATTCCACCGGAAATTCTATTTTGTTTCATTTAGCGGATTATGTGAGACGGTGAGGAAAACAGGGCAGCTGCAGAGGCCTCGCACCATTCCCTCTTCTCAATGTTCCATCTCCAAAGCCTACATCAGACTTCTGCAACTTCTTTGTTCGTGAGAAACCCAAGTCTTTCCATTCCTCCCCTATCCAACTGTGATGGAAAAAAGCGTTCCTTGTTCTCCTCCCTTCGCTGATTTTACAGCTTCCCGTCCCCACGGCCAGGTTTCATGGCCGGAGGCCGGCACCTCCGGAGGCAGAGGGCGGGAAGCAGCCCAACACGGACACCTCCCAGGGCGCAGCCCGGCACGGCCCCGCGCGGGCCCCGCTAGCGTCCTTGCCCAACACCTGTCCCGGGCGGGCAGGCAGGCACAGGGCCCGACGTCACCAGGCCCAAAGCAAAGGCTGTGCCAGTCTTAAAAGGTTAGGAACTCCTGGTCTGAAATGTGTGTTAGATGTCACACGGAATACCCAGAAATAATCTCCCCTTCACACGGTTCAGTGACATGACACCAGGGTGGGGGAGGGGACCCCCATCACTCACACAAACACACACTCAGAAAAAAGGACTGCAAGGATGTGACCCAACAAACACCCCTCCTGGTTACCTTTGCTGGGTGTGACTGTGGCCCTGGGGCATATTTCTAATATTTCACTTCTCTAATTTCCTCTGTTTTCTTATAACTACATTATAATTTTTATAATCATACTCTTTTTAGACAATTCAATGTGACACCTTATTGGAACACACACCCACAGGCACACACACCTTTAATGGGTTTCCCATGTTGCCTTATAATTCCTTTTTTTTAAAAAAATCTTTATTGTTGCAAATATTACATGTCCCCTTTTCCCCCATTGACCCTTCCAGCCCACCCTGCCCCCCACCTTCACTATCTATGTCTTAATTCCGTTTTTAACAATAAATGTTACTTTAGAAGGATTCCACTAGCAATAGCTATTGACCTCTCCGAAGCAAGCTTATGGCTGTAGTGACCCTACACGCTGGATTCGGAGACAGGGCCAACTTCAAGTCTCTGTTTTGCCCAACAAATCACTGAAACATTCCCCAGATCTCAATGACTTGGATCCCAAACAGCACTGAAGAAAACGTGAAAAAAAAACCCCACCAGAATCTCTTGCTTTTTCATGAGCCTAATGCAACTGTATTTACATATTATACCCCACCATGTATTTTATAGTTACTGTCATAGAGTATAGTCAGTCTAGCTTGTACCCTGCTAATCACTGGTCAGAGATTTCTATGTAGACATCATCATGGTAACTTGGAAGAAGTATTTAACCGTCTACCATGTTGGCACACAAATTGATCACATCCTGTTTTTCATTGTTGAGCTTTTAGGCTGTTTCTACTATTGTTTGCCATTATAAAATGCTGCCCCCCCCCGCCCAAACCCACATTTACTTTGCATTGATCTTTCCCGCAGTAGGAATTACTAAGTCAAAGAAACAAAAATCATGACACTTACTACCTATGGGCAAGAACGGAAAGCATGCTGAGCTGGGACTGCCCATCCTGGCTCTGCTCTCAACCTCTGCCAAGTAACTTAAACTCTAAGTATGTTGGACAATGTCTAAAATAAGAATGATACCACCTGCCCTGGCAGTAAATCTGTTGAAGGTCAAACTGATTGATGTGGAGAAAAGGTGAAGTGACGCAAATCTTAGAGGCTACGAGGGGCAGAAGTCCTATTTGGGGATGTCAACTCAAATGCCATTGACTCATCTATCTATTAAAAACCCTGGGGGCCCTCATGTACTGAACACTACGTTGCTGCTGAGACGATAGAAATGAAAAAGAAATGCCCTGTCCCACAGAGCCTCGAGGGAGAGCCGGGGAGGGGACAACAGGGGACAGTAACTCTAAGGCAGGGATTGGATCCCAGCGCGTGGGACCACAGCACAGACGTGCTGGGAACCCGGAGCGGTTTCAGAGGAGGTGGTGTCGGAACTGGGCCTTGAAAGATGGACTGAGAAGGGTGATTAGAGTCCAGCAGGGTCAGAGCTTATGGAGGTGAGATGGTTTGTAAAACAGGGAAGCCATGTTCGGGCAACGAGAGGTTTAGGACTCTTCTGCAGCTCCCGCCGCTAACCATCCCGGTGCCTGACCGGCACCGAGCTCAGCTTCCTCACATCTGAGCGACAGTGGAGGAAAGCGCACAAAGGCACGCATCGGTTCTCTGACTGTTTTCTATTTCATTCCTCATGCCAGGATTGTGTTGGGTTTGGAGCAGCAAAATATCTGATGTCGTATGTGGTCATTTTGACAACTCACATTTCTCTCAAGTTTTGAAACAGAGAGCTTATGGCCATCTTAAGCAAACTAACTTTGCATGGTGACAGCTGGGTACTAGACTTATGAGGATCACATTGTAGGTATATAAACACTGAATCACCATGTTGTACACCTGAAACTAGAAAAGAATGCTTTACAGGTAAGGTTCATAACATGTTGACTCAAGAGTTTTCTCAATTTCGAAAGTTATTCAGAGTTGATATGAATAGTGAGCTCCCTGATAACCATGGAAATATGGATAATCAAAGGGAAAGAAATGGCCGAACCTACATGCTAGCAATGAAATGCTTATTAAAAGAATGTGAAGGTACCATTCTATACCGTCTAAAACATCAAAAATATTTCTTTGCACGAAGCCACACACAGGCAGGACTGGAAGCAGGGAGGGGGAAGATGGTAAGATACTCCTGGAGGAGTATCATTACTGGGCACTATGGAGCTTCTGTCTTCCTCAAAAGCAACCTGGCAGGATTTAACAAGCTCTATAAAAAAGTTCAGTCTTTAACCACAGAATCCCTCTTTATGAAATATACCCCAAGGAAACAGGTCACTTAAAGGGAACCAAGAAACATAAAATATGTGCATGGCCTAATGGTAACAATAACGAAACACTGGACACGTTTCTAATTACCAACAAGCAAACTATGAAATGTCGGCACCATGGACTATACAGCCATTAAAAATAAATACTTGTTGTTCTATACATACACGATTTCTATATATATATCAGGATTTTTTTTCAAAAAGCAGAAAAGAAGGCAAAATCATCATTCTAGGTAAAAAGGCTGTATGTACTCTGTAAAAGCTACACAAATGTAAAGGGCTTCAAAGTTTGGTGCTGACTAGCATTCGAAATAAATCGACTGTTAAAATCACCTGTGTTTGTGAGAGCTGAATGCTCTGGACCTGCGGGAGCAGGAAATAAGCATTTGTGAGCTGCTGCGCAGACCCTTCTGTAGAAATTCTGCGAGTACCAATTCCAGAAACCTGCAGGAGACAGAGAGGAAGGGTGCGGGAAGATATTCCCCTATTAGTTCTGAAGTACATTTGCCATCACGCTAAAATATGTTTCCAAAGGAAATCTGTATTCAGCACCTTGACCTTCAAGATTCCATTTACCCAATTATTATATTTATCTTCAACAACAACAAAAAATGCAACAAAAGTTGCTGTATTTCAGCAGAAAATTCCTCATTGTAACAAATCTTTTCACAACTAGTCAACTTTCCTCAAAGGGGTCCCCGTGCTTCATGGAATCCAGTAAGAATTAACCACAAACATGGTTAGATAGATCTTGGCACTTAAATCACTTCTCGTTAGGTCCTCTTTTAACGATGTCACAGGTACAACTTAAGATAAAGAAACCTAACTACTTTGGAGAGCAACAACAAAAAGATACCCCGCTCTCCCTTCCTAGTGCCTTGATGTGAATAGCGAGCCCCCTGAGACCTGGCCCCCACGCGCACAACCCATGTTCCCTGATGAGAAATAGTCCTGAGCCCAGGAGGGAAGAGGCCAAGTGGCTAGAAATGCCCCCTCTAGGTGCCTCCCTCTGGCCTGTTTGTGGGGTGTGGCCTGCGGGCTTTGAAAGCCTGCTATATTCTGTACTAGAAAACTGTACGGCAGATTTCATTATTTTGTCCCAGTGCCCTTCAAAGATGCACGGTGAGAGGGACAGCTCTGCACAGCCCCTGTGCGCCACGCGGGGCAGGAGAGGGGGAAAGCTGGAGAGTTCAGCAGCACTAATAGCTTCACTATCACTGCTATACGCCAGGTGGCAACATGTCCGAACGTCTTCGTTAAACTATCCAAACCCTGTAAGTCAACCACCAAACTATGTGCCAGAAGGAAAAAGTTACTTACGTGATAGGAAAGGACTCCATGTGAGGAGGTATTAATAAATAAAGAACTTTCAATGTTCCCTTCTTCAGTAGGTAAGAAAATAATTCTGAAGGAAGTTCTCCCCATTGCTGGAATCACCTGAGAAAGAGGCACCTAATTAGCCATGTGGAATGGCCCTCCTTGAAAAATTATCTCGCACAGACTTTCTTTTGGGTGATTTCTGTGAACAGATGTTAGCATCTTCTGCACCCTAGATTTGTAAGCAGCAGGAATCCCTGAGATCAACAACCACAATCTAATAGAACATTCCAAAGAACATAGTGTGGACTCATGGCAAGAGAGTTGCCGAGTCCTTTCACTTGGGATTAGCCAGGGGTGGGCAAACTTTTTGACTTGAGGGCCACAATGGGTTCTTAAACTGGACCGGAGGGCCGGAACAAAAGCATGGATGGAGTGTTTGTGTGAACTAATATAAATTCAAAGTAAACATCATTACATAAAAGGGTACGGTCTTTTTTTTTTTTTTAGTTTTATTCATTTCAAACGGGCCGGATCCGGCCTGCGGGCCGTAGTTTGCCCACGGCTGGATTAGACTCACATGCCTCACATCTTTCCTCTTCCCTCCTCTTCCACTCCCACGCGTTCAACGCCTTTATCTAACACAGTTCTAGATTTACTTAACACATTGATACTAAATAAAAGTCAGGGAGCCCGACTGACGTGGCTCAGCGGTTGAGGGTCGACCCAGAAACCAAGAGGTTACCAGTTCAATTCCTGGTCAGGACACATGCCTGGGTTGCTGGCTCGATCCCCAATGGGGAGGAGAAGGGAAGGGGGCAGGATGGCAGGAGGTAGCTGATTGATGATGTTTCTCTCTCACTCTCTCTTGTGCCATTTCCTTAGTCACAGCATTTTTTAAAATTGATTTGAGAGAGAGAGAGGAGGAGAGAGACAGGAAAAGAGAGCGGAGAGAGAGAGAGAGAGACACCTCCTCCATACCCCCTACTGGGGTTCGAGCCCACACCCTGACCGGGAATCGAACTGTGGACCTTTCAGTGCACGGGACAATGCTCAACCAACTGAGCTACACCAGCCAGGGCAGTTACAGGAATTTTTAAAAAGTGCATCAGGTGGCCCTAGCTGGTTTGGCTCGGTGGATAGAGCATTGGCCTGAGGACTGAAGGGTCCCAGGTTTGATTCCAGTCAAGGACATGCCCAGGTTGTAGGCTCAATCCCCAGTAGAGGGCATGCAGGAGGCAGCCGATCAATGATTCTCTCTCATCATTGATGTTTCTATCTCTCTCTCCCTCTCCCTTACTCTCTGTAATCAATAAAAATATATATATTTTAAAAAGTGCATCAGTGGACATAAGTAAGTAAAATAAATAAGTAAAAGCCACTGGTAATTGGGAATCTTCATTACAAGTTAAAGACCACCGAAATTGAAACTACTGAAAGACCAGGGTCTTGATCTCTGTGTAATGGTGCACATTAGCATATTAAGGAGTTATTTTCTACCTCTTACTCCTGCATTTCCAAGGAGTCCTACCTACCTTAGTGGGTTCACCAGGTGAAGAGATCACAACTATTAACTTGTCTTAGTTACTACAAGCCTCAACATGGGTTGTCATTTCAAAACAGATAACATTAAGCATCTTTAATGATGAAAAAGTCTTATTAAATATTCATCCATTACTACCTCGTTTATACTGTTACACTTTTTTCCCATGGAGATATCAAGAACCACCAAAATCATGAATATGAACAACTAAAAAAAAAATAAGTGCTAAAGCAAACACACAGAAGGAAAGAGCTTGGGTAGCAGAAAAAGGGGAGACAGGGAGCAGAAAGTAAAAACTCGAGGCCAAAGAAAGCAAGAAAAACTGGCAGCCCGCCACAGCATAGTTTCCAAGAGCACATCAACACTCACCCTGCAATGAACAGGAGGCACATGGAAATGTCCAGCAGCTGTAAACACTGAATTCACCACGACCTCGCTATCTCTACTCGGGTTATAAGCATAGAGGATCTTGGCTGCAGGGTGTCCCAGGAACCTAGGAAAACAGAGGGAAAAATAATATATGAATAATGCATTGTGTGCTTATAACTATAACTATCCATCCATCCATATATATATATATATATACTAGTATATACTTTAAACCAAGAAAGCTGTTGATGTTTATTACAAAGTTGAAAGCAACAATTATCAAACCCTGTTATTAATAAAACATTTCATCAACAACGGAAAAAAAACACCCTCCAAAAAAAACTTTTTTTACAAGACTTATGCCAACCCATTATAGCACCCCAGTGGTTTTTGGGTTACAGGTATTCAACCCATCCAGGCCATAACATGCTTGCAAAAAGCACACAGTGGGAACCAGGTACTACGTGTCTGGCTGGGACTCTGAATCAAATGCACATATGTTTAGATAAGAAACTGTACTCATAGAGAAACCCAAGTTTTTTAGAGTTTGCTTCCTGAGTAATAAATTTAAAGAGGCTTTTCAGGGGGATGAGTTTCAACTGGCAACGAGACTTAATAAGCCTTATAAAAATTTAACTGTTGCGACAGACCATTCTTCTGAGAAAAAATGAAAACCCTGTAACACCTTCTAGCAGTGGCTTTCACCCAGTTAAATACCGTGAGACTTTAAGAACACCCTGATAAAAGTTTGGCTCCTCCCTCCACAAACATGAACACAGGAAAGTTTAGACGTAACTTCAAAACTTTCTATGAACTTCGGAGTAAGGATCTCTGCTCTATAGCAAATACCCTAGCGGCTGAAGACCTTTCTTTTGGCTTTCCCACCTACAAGGCTGGCTCTGACCACCTACCTGGAGCTACCTGCAATGTTCCCTCTAATCATTTACCTCTGGTTCCACTGCCCAATGCCAAATTCACTACAGTTAAATTAGCTGCAGTACTAGAGAGCCTGCAACAATTTCACTGAAATCATTTCTCAGTTTTAATACTCTCAGTAACAAGACCCAAATATACAGTTTTCATTAGTAAGCCTCACAAATAAAACTATATTCTAAAATCAGCAAAAAACTCATCTCCGGTATGCTTGTGCTTTTTAAAAAAATGAAGCACAAAAAAAGAAAAAAAAAGAAATGAAGCACAATGGGATTCCCAAAATACTATATTATCACTATCAAATCCTTGGGATTTTTCTTCTAGCTTTTCCTCCTACTTTTAATCACAGACCTTAATTGAAGATTTCATACATCCAATGTGTATTTTTTAAAATAAGTCCTGCCCTGCCCTTGGTGGTTAGAGTGTCAGCCCGAGGACTGAAGGTTTTCGGATTCAATTCCCAGTCAGGCCATGTACCTGGGTAGCAGGCTCAATCCCCAGCTCAGCATGTGGGAGACAACCGACCGATGTGTCTCTCTCATATTGATGTTTCTCTCTCTCTCTATCCCTCTCCCGCCACTTCCACTCTCTCCAAAAATCAATGAAAAAAATAACCCCAGGTCAGGATTAACAAAAAACAAAATCAGTCCTTTACAGCCAGTTACAAGTAAAATACACATCAGTGTGGTTAAAACCTTGCACTTTCACTGTCTTTAATGATACAACTAAAATGTTTATACTACCATAAGCATAAAGGGCCACCTCCAAAAGCCCTACCTCGAAAGTACTGGGTTCACCTTTGTCTTTTCTCTCAATTAAATTAAATAAACAAGGACTTCCATGGGTTTAGGGTTTAGGTAAATAGTAAGAATCAATCAGCAAAGTTATTACTGCTGATCCTCAAAGGCTTATATCCCATTCACACAATTGGAACACAAGGTTTTTTGTTTCAAAGGACACAAATGTCTCCCAGAGGAAGAGATTAGAAAACACGGCGGCAAAACTGCAATGCTCCGGAGTCCGGGGACTGCATCCACCAGACTTCCCCAGGCCTGACCGAGCACGCTGCTGAAACCTAGCTAGCACTGTGCTATTTTTACTCTATTTTTTAAATTCTATTTTTAAAAGTGTTATGAGGATAAGAATTTCCTTCGCTGGTGACAACTGGAAGATGCCTTGTTAATTTAATACTACAAAAGAACGATTAAAATCTCTTATGAATGATTAGCACTTTAAACCTCAGGACCAGCAGAATATTAACCCTTAAAATAAGCCCTAAGAAGTACCAGTAGGCAGGGGACAACTGAAAAACATGATCCTGATCCGGCACCCCAGAGGGAAACCAACGCTATGAAAAGCAATGGGGCTTGCCCAAGGTCAGCGTGAAAATAAACAGCAGCCAAAGCTGAACTAGGGCAGGAAAGAAATCAGGAGAAGAACTATGGCTAAAGTTTTACTCTAATGCCTATAAATTATGCCATTTATCAGAAGTCAGGTAAAATGACTAATTTTTAAAGGTTGTAATTTAAACTCATTTGTTCTTACTGAAATTTTAAAAACTTCCACAAAACCTACTTATTCCCATAATCATATCCTAGATAGATCTCACTTATAAGTAAAATAGCTTAGGAATCAGATTTATTCTGTCACTCCGTGAGCAAACCACATTGCTCCTCTGCAACAAATGTATGAACACATTTTAATGCATGGTCAAATATAGAGATATTGGAAAGTAACACACACACACGCACACACGCATGCACACACGCATGCACACACCCGCACACATATATAATACCTATCCTTCCAGGATTGATTAGAAGATTCAAATGACAAGAGATATGGCTGTGCTTTGAGAACTATAAAACTACTACATAAATGTAAGTTAAGTAAATCATCCAAAGGTGACTCAAGTCTAAAAATTAGCAACCTTTTCAAGTCAAAGAATTTAAGCTTTTTTTAATATGCTTTCAGCCATCAGGATCAGCAATTGATAATATATATATATAGCTAATTAACATATGTAGCTAATATATACATCCATCCAGGTGCACTGAGTACAGGACTTCTTCATTACTGAAGAGCAAATATATTATACACAGCCAGCATCCTATGACCTGGAATGGTTTACCTACCCTAAGCGCACTGATCACTATCCATCTTATTCTCTCTACCAAACTGTACTAGACACTTCTTTAAAGTAGGTCCTCCATTAAAACTTTTTACAATAAAGACTTTCCATAAAAGCACTGTGCTCTCTCAGAATTTGAAATCAGTGAGGTTTTATTATAGATTTAGCTCCTAATAAAGTTTCTTGACCTAAGAGTAAAAATTCATAAACGAAAAAGCAGGCACCTAGAGTCTTATAAAGTTAGCAATCTCCCTCCACACTTTTATCTCTTCTTCCTTTCAAGGAATCTCCTTTAAAAGCTCCACAAGGTACTTTACACTGAAAATCCATTCTCCCTCACTGCCACTCCATTCTCTTGGATCAGAAGGAAATGGAAAGAAAGACACCCAGATGAATAGGGGAGGACACGCCAGGAGACCCCCACTAACTCACCCCAGATGCTCTCTTAACACCTCGGTTATTTCATTCACATAATTTTTCTCGTAACTCAAAAAGCTCTTCGTAAAACTCAAGTGAGGCTCCAGGCTGCTAAAGCAAGCAGAGCTTTTCCATCCAAAACACTCATTTACTTCCATCCTGGAAACTCGAGAAATCTGAAATTCTATCTACTCATTGCAGCAACATTCTGCATCCAGGGAGTTGAACACTCTAAGTTTCAAACTTTGTCACAGCCAACAGGAGTCCTAAAGTTCACTCCTCTCCTGCAGGGCTCCACCCTTCTCTTCCTTAATTTCCCCGGAGTTCACAGATTAGTCTCTCAACTGACACTTGTCACATTCCCTTCACCTCATGGTTCTTAACAGGAGGCACAGTCAGTAATTACAGCTTATGCGCTGTCCTCCCCACTTAACTCATTTCCAAAGTCTTAACCGTAATAACGAGTGTCTGTATAGTGCAAGTTTGAAACCTGAAGCATAGAGAGTAGGAAAAACAAGTCAGTAAATGAATCTAATGAAATGAATTCAGAAGCCATCAATATTTAGAGTTTTTCATTATATAATAACCTGATTTATTTTAGAAAAACAAGAACTTAATATTGACTTCCTATTAAATTCCAATCACTACAAGTTATTATAAGTACATTTGTTAAAAACTAAAGAAAGGGCTAAAACAATTCTTATACTCTCCTTTGCACACACACAAAAAATATTCCCTTTAACAATTCCCAGGATTGATTTCCCTTGATATTCTGAACATATTTTTAAAGTATTTAACATCATACACTTATAAAATATCCTGAGAGAAAATAATGCAAATAAGTTCTTAAAAATTATAAAGCAAAGATACTTACTGAATTCCAAAATCTAGAACTGATGGCTGGAAATGTAAGCCCTTTCCACTAAATAGTTTGTCTGAGAAGCTAAAAAAGAAAGAAAAAAAGAAGAATAGAGAGATTAATTTTTGTTGTAGGTTTAAAATTTGAATGCTAAGTTAAGAGGATATCTTAGGCCAATGGCTCTTACAATTTAACTCTCTTGTAAATGAGTCTGAACTAGATTTTCAATGCTAAAATTGAATTATTAGAAGTCTGATATATTTCTGCAGCTGCAAAAATCTAAGATACTCTTAGATTATGGTTACTACAACTTCATATCTAATGTACAAGTTCTGTAAGTATTCAGATAAAAATAGGGATAGATTTCATTTTTAACAGGCTTCATTTCTGGATGAATTCAGATAACATGACTATTTTCATAAACCCCAATTCAAGAAATGACATTCAAAAGTGAGTTGGGATTGGGGTGGGGGTGGGGACTGCAGAAGGAGGAAGCTTTGGCCCCTACATTTATTATATTACTTATAACAAGGAAAGGATGGGGCACATAGCCAGGGTTGCTCCTAAAGGCTGCAACCATCACCTGTATTTTTAAGGAAAACCACCACATAAAATCTCCCATGGCAGGTCACATTTTTGATACTTATTAAACATTATCATGACTTCCTTCAGAATCAAAAGCCACAAATTAATATACCAAAAAGCATATAAAGAAAACACATTAAAAAACATACAATTTATAAGCATACTGAAATACATAAAATACAAAATATATATACTATAATATATAAAATATAAAATATATGTATATATGTATACATAATATGTGTGTATGAATGTATGTGCATATGTGTACAACAATTTATTTATTTAGTAGTTTTACTATCAGACTTTATTATTGTCTATACTAGAGGCCCGGTGCACGAAATTCATGCACTCAGGGGGTCCCTCAGCCCGGCCTGCACCCTCTCACAGTCTGGGAGCCCTCAGGGGATGTCCAACTGATGACCGTTAGCTCAGCTTGTGGCTGAGCAGTGCTCCCCCTGTGGGAGCACACTGAGCACCAGGGGGAAGCTCCTGTGTTGAGCATCTGCCCCCTGGTGGTCAGTGTGCGTCATAGGGACCAGTTGTTCCGCTGTTCAGTCAATTTGCATATTAGCCTTTTATTATATAGGATTCTTGAAGGTATTTACATGTATATGTGAATGGCAGAAAAACTTTATAATGGTGTGCTATTGTACATCACTTCCCAACTTCACATCCAGTGACATGATGTTAGTAGCTTGAAATCAACCATGGTGGGAGTGTTTACACCACATAGAAATTTGCAAACACTCCAAATCAGAGCTTTCTCCCCTGGAGAAAGCTAATTTTTAAACATTAACCAACACACAACTGGGAAAAAAACACACCAAACATCCATCAAAAGGTTGAACAAACCTTGACACTTAATAAAGTACAACAGAACTATGAAAGGAAATGGGGCAACTTTTAACGGCTATAAAAGTGATCTTCAGAGCATATAGGGAAGTGAAAAAAGCAAGTTGAAGAACAATATGTATAATACGCTACTTTTTATTTTTAAAACGAGGGAGGACACAATGTATGTACTACATTTTAAAAGTCATGTAACCCAAAAATATTTAACCGAAGAAGCGCCTAAGTGTAACCTGTGCAACTGTTTTCAAAGGCTCAAGCAAGCTTTCCAAAATACACTCTTTCCATTTTCTCCTCCCACCAAGTAGCCCTCCGCCAAGCATGGTTCTGAGGCTGGTCCAGGAGTGGACATCTGAGTTTCCCACCTGCCAGCCAACAGAAGCTCTGTGACCTTCAGCAAGTTCTTCTCCCACTTTCCTTGAAGATGCAAACAACATAGAGTCCAGAGAAACCCTTTCAAAATCCTCACCTCACAGAGTGAATCCTGGCTGCAATCTTTTCTTCCTCCCTCCATTTTCCTTCTTCCATCTAAGCTTCCCTTATTCCATCCTCTCTCCTAAGACTCCTCTGTCTGTTATCTCCTATTTGTATCTTCTTTATTCTATCTACAACATCGGCCACATTAATACTGAATGTGACACCTCAAGTCTCCATCTGCTTAACTCCTGCCAACCTCTCTCTTGTGTTGAGCTTCCAGAGAGAAGAGGTACGATTTACTGGGTCCCCCTCAAGCCCCAAAAGGCCAGGACTAACCCCATGACTTGCTTGCAAAAAAGGCCACTAACACACCCAAGAGCCTCCATAAATGTTTTGAGGAGTCACAGGAGGCGACTGACATAAAGAGGTGCCAACAGCAGACGCACCACGACCACCCCACTCCCGACCAAGCTGGCCAGGGCTCAGCCTTCCAGAAGAAAAAGAAAACAGGCAACTTCACATGTCAAAAATTATCTTAGGAAAGTCATGCTACTGTATAAGTAATAAGTAAAATAATTTATGACAGTCTCCTTCCTGCCTTGTGTCCCGGAAGTGGATGTGCCACCAGATTTCACGTACAACCTCTGAATGAGGAAAGTCTGTAGGATTAAATTAATTTACCCAAGCTAACACAGCGACTAAGAGGCAGAGCCAAAATTCCAAAGCAGACCTGTCCAGGTCACAGACATGAGCCTGGTACAGCATTCAGGTCTACGCAAGGCCGTGTGACCTACAGGGACCCAGGCAGTCTCTCCTGGGCTTCAGGGTCCAGACAAACGTGGGCTCCAGGTCCAAGGCCATCACTTTCCAGTCCCGAGTGGGTCAGTTGCTAAATTACTCTAAAGCCCCCTTTATCTGTAAAGTGGAGATGACAACCCTGTCTACACCTCGCAGTCGTCCTCAGTGTAAAACGAGGTAAAAACGCCTTTGTTTCGTGACTGGCACACAGTTAAATGCAATAAATACTAGATCGTGTTACTAAGAGGATGATTCTCATCTAACAAGAAAAGCAGTGAGAACAGGCGGAGAGGCCCATTGAGCTTGGAGTCGGAGCTGGCTCTGGATTTAGAAGTCCCAAATGGGGTAGCAGTATTCGCTCTGAAAAGAACAAATGAATACAGACCTGGGCTCTTAGTCATTATTCTAAAGACACCCACTTTTTGCAGAGCTGAGCCTTCCCTCGGCAGCAGGACATATGTTCAAGGAAGTCCAAGTATTATTTATTTATTTACTTTTAATATATTTTTATTAATTTCAGAGAGGAAGGGAGAGGGAGAGAGAGATAGAAACATCAATGATGAAAGAGAATCATTGATCAGCTGTCTCCTGCACACCCCACACTGGGGATCCAGCCCGTAACCCAGGCATGTGCCCTTGACCAGAATTGAACCCCTGACCCTTCAGTCTGCAGGCCAATTCTCTATCCACTGAGCCAAACCAGCTAGGGCAGCCCACATGTTATTTTGAAAGAATATCTTTGCCTTAAATCACCTAACATTTTTTTTCTTTAATCTCCTCTCCTCTTATTTAAAAAAAAAAAAATGGCTATCTTTTTTTTCTGCATATAAAACAAACACAGTTCAAAAAAGTGGCTAGAAAAAGAGGAAAGGAATTTCACTGGAAATGAGAGGCCCTTGGTTCAGGTCCCAGCTATGAGCTCCCATGTGACACAGTTTTCTCTTTGGCAAAATGAAGGAGAGGGACCAGGTGACTCTAAGATCCTTGGGAAAGTGTTGGGATGCCCAGACTTTTTATTCCCAGGAAAATCCATCTTTGTGCTGATAACAGACACACACCCTTTAGAAAAATTCATCCCAGTTACTGAGATTTGGAAATGGATTAACTATATAACCACCTGTTCTGGCCATGCACAAATGTTATGTGACTGAAACACATCATTTCAAATGCCATGCTCTACCTCTTCTGAATGAGCAAAAAAGGGGCCCAGGGACTCCGGGCACAGCTCTCGGCAATTTAGTAAGTGAGGTATGGATGCACAGGGTCTGGGGCCAGCTCACGGAAGATTCTCCCCCCTCAAGGTTATAATCCAGGAAGCTGGACAAAGCTTGGCCAAGCTGGACAAGCAACACTCAAAGAGCAAGAGCATTCAGAGAGAAAAGGAGAAACTTACCTTAAAAAGAAAAAAAAAATCAGGCATGGTTTTGAACGGGGAATGGGTCTCAATGAACATCTAGCATGAATGGAAACTGAATGGAGACCACTTGTAGCACAGCTAACAGCAGAGGGGAAGATGCAAAATTAGGAAAGCACCATCTGAGCACAGAAAACACACTGGCAAGCTAGCCTGTTGTTGGCTCTGAGCAGCAGGGTGCAGAGCAAAAAGCAAGAAGGTGAGTGTGAGCGGTGAGGTGAGAAAAGGAGAGAGTAGCTATGAGGGAGCCTCTGAGACAGCGAGGCAGCTAACAAATGGCTTCACTGGGCCAGAAGGAAGGCAAGAGTCAGGCGCTCCCTGCCATGAAACGGTTATGCACCATGGCTCTGTGCTGGACCATAGCGCTGCAATGTTTCAGATGAGGGGCTGCAGAAGCCGCCCCGAGCAGGTGAAAAATAACTCCACCTTCTACAAGGAATGTGAAGTGATCACCTACAGGGAGGGTGGAAGGGTCTGGTTTTCCATATTCTTAAATGGACAGGCTTTCCTCCAGCTCCAGAAACCCCAGCACCTACAGCTACTGCCTTTCAAATGCAAACTCTTTCAATACCCGCAGAGAGCAGCAAGTGCTTAAAGAAATTTCTTTAAGGCTAGGACAAGGGCTTTAGCCACAGGATGAGGATAAAATGGTGGTGTGAACAAGAGAAAAGGGTTGACACCCATTTCACAAACACTCAGGAAGGTAATGAAGTAAGTAGATCACGCGAAAATAATGCTATTGTCTAGACGAGGGGGTGGGGGAACCTCAGGCCAGTGAGCCATATAAGGCCCGAGAAATCGGTTGGTCTGGCCCTGCCAAGGCATTAGGGGTGAGTTAATTAACTGTTTGACCAAATATAGCAGGTTAACTTTAAAGTTGATCATTTTGTAGGGCCCTCGAATGATGTTATAATTATCCTAATGGCCCATGGCAGAAAAAAGGTTCCCCACCGTGGGTCTAGATTAAAGTTTTCAAGGAAAGACCTGTTATGCTGATGAACTACTTACTGGGCTATTCTCCGAGTCAGGAGACTCTGAGTGCCCATTCAGGCCCCGGCGGGCACTGGACTCCCTTGAGGTGGGGATTCCTGCACTGTGACATCTCCTTGGACCCTGAGCAGATATTTCTAGAACTCTGCTGGTACTGCCAGAGACCTGGGAGGAATTCGGGACTTTTTGGTTATGCAATAAACCTGGAATTGATCCCTGCACAGATAGAATAAGCCCCAGCCTGGGGCTGCCGCTCCTGAGCCCGAGCCCACTCAGGGCAAAGCCTCGGCGGGTTCCCACCCACGGTACAGACTCTGCCGGAGGCGCTTCTGTGACCTCACAGTGAGTCCTCGGCCTGAGGGCCTCCGGGGAAAAGGGCATCATAATCTTAGCACTACAAGCTGTTTCCTGCTTTTACTTTTCATTTACAAAAATGCTTCTCCCCAGAAGTTTGAGAGGAAAAATATCAAATACACAGGCATGTCTACTCAAGTTAGAACTGCCATTCTTCCTGGTAAATGAACAGTTTGCAAAGAAACACTTCACAGTGGAAGCAGAAGCCAGTATTTTCCCCATTAAATCCCCACGGAGGTAGGGGGAAGACATTTGGTAGAGCACCGTTTTCCTGATTCCTTCCACTCTAAAAAGCCGGGCTTCCAGGTCCAAGCGAAAAGACAAGTCCTTGGAGCAATACCAACTGTGGTCTGTTGGAGGCGCTCTTGCCAACAACAGGATAGCTGGGGTTTTAAGCCACCCGGGCATGTTGATGGCCAAGTCTGCCTAAGGCCAGGACAAAAGTCCTCCATGCTAGTCTGCCCCTTCAGTGGCTGATGGCCTCCAAATTCATGCCACCCATGGCTGAGGTGCTCCTTCTCTCAAAGACCAAGCCCTCCCAGCCTTTTCCGGGTGGTTCCTGGACTGATTCCAGGGCCGCACAGCCCCATCCTGCCCTCTCCAAAGTGTGCACCCTCCCCTCCCCTCCTCCGTCCTCCTCCACTCCAGGAAACTCAGCCCCTCTCATTTGAGAAGACCCTCTCCCGGTGCTCCCTACCTCTTCAAGCCCTCTTCTTCCCTCCACAGCCAAACTGTTGGCAAAGTAACCATGTCAGCAAGTGCATTCATTGAGCACTTACAGTATACCAGATGCTGCCCCCAGCACTTTATTGTCCTTTGTGCCATTTCCACACACACGGAAACAGACACTTTGAGCGTTTACACAGCTCCCCAGAGCCACCCCGCCATTGACGGTTGAACAGGAATCAGCCCAACACTAACGACACGGCCTGCCACCCCACTTCTCCGGCATCCTGTACCCTCACCGACCAAGACAGCTCCTGCTGAGGTCACCAAGTACTGAGCTCACTTAATCTCTCTACTGGCTGCTCTCCTTAAGTTCTAGGAAATCTCATGGAGTCTTTCCCCTCCCTCTAGGACTGCATCTTCTCATTTCCCCTCTCTCTCTCTCTCTCTCTCTCTCTCTCTCTCTCTCTCTCTCTCTCTCTCTCTCCTGTTCTCTCATTCTTCCTAAATTCCCACCCTCTAGGTTCATTCATCACCCAGAGGGTGACGTTCCCTATACAGACATGTGTCTTTTCATGGCTGTCCAGTAGCCAAGCTTCCTTAGTGCATTCATAGATCTCCCACGGTCACCCCTCTGGATGGCCACGGGATCGGGAGCAGATGCCACCACGCAGGAAGGTGGAGCATCCCCTGTCCTGGAGTGACCACAGTGGCCGTGCAGCGAGTGACCAGCAGAGGGACAGTGTCTTCTGTGGTCTACTTCCATGACCCGTTTCAGCTGCGGTTCTAGCTGCTAGGCCCACTTTGGCTTGTTTGTTTTCTGAGCCTGGTTCTTAAGTCTTCCTAGAGATTCTGTACGCTGCCCAAACGCTTTTCAATAAATTCCTTTTCTGCTTAAACCAGCCAGAGCTGGTTTCTGTGGTTTGACATGCATTTCTCAAGCCTGTGTCGGTGGCCTGGACCAGACGCCCTCCTGCTGATGGCCTGCAGGCACCTCCAAATGGAATCTAAGATGGAGTTCAACGCCCAGTCTCCTCTCACCATCGGTTCACAGGGTTCAGAGCGCTGCACTACTGCCTCGGTGAGGGATGGCTCCCTGCTCACTATTGTCTCCATGAGGGATGGCTCCCTGTGCACTATTGTCTTCGTGAGGGATGGCTCCCTGTGCACTACTGCCTCCGTGAGGGATGGCTCCCTGTGCACTATTGTCTCCATGAGGGATGGCTCCCAGTGCACTATTGTCTCCGTGAGGGATGGCTCCCTGTGCACCATTGTCTCCATGAGGGATGGCTCCCTGTGCACTATTGTCTCCATGAGGGATGGCTCCCTGTGCACTATTTTCTCCGTGAGGGATGGCTCCCTGTGCACTATTGTCTTCGTGAGGGATGGCTCCCTGTGCACTACTGCCTCCGTGAGGGATGGCTCCCTGTGCACTATTGTCTTCGTGAGGGATGTCTCCCTGTGCACTATTGTCTTCATGAGGGATGGCTCCCAGTGCACTACTGTCTCCGTGAGGGATGGCTTCCTGTGCACTATTGTCTCCCTGAGGGATGGCTCCCTGTGCACTACTGTCTCCGTGAGGGATGGCTCCCTGTGCACTACTGTCTCCGTGAGGGATGGCTCCCAGTGCACTATTGTCTCCGTGAGGGATGGCTCCCTGTGCACTACTGTCTCCGTGAGGGATGGCTCCCAGTGCACTATTGTCTCCGTGAGGGATGGCTCCCTGTGCACTACTGTCTCCGTGAGGGATGGCTCCCTGTGCACTATTGTCTCCGTGAGGGATGGCCACCTGCCCAGCCAGGAGCCTGGATGAGACCTATCTCCCCTGCCTTTCTTAACTGTAAGTACATGCCGGAGGCTGCCCTGTAGTGTGACACTTTTACACCACTCAACTCTCTCCATACCTTCTACCTCCTACTCTTACTAGCAGGACCTTATATTCGAGAGGCACTACATTGCATGTTGCTTAAAGAATTTTACAATATATTATTACATTTACACATTTAACCACACCATGGGCTATAAAGGACTCCTTTGGCTAACTGGCTAAACAACTTTACAAAAACCGACCAAAGAAAAGGCCAGTAATTAAGTCCCAACTCCCATTCCAACTTTCACCATGCAGCTTCTCGCCTATGGCTTAAAGACTTAACATCTTTCCCTAGACTCTACAAAGTGTTAAAATAATTAAATATGATTTTTAAATCCGTGAAATGCAAAGTACATTTGTGTTGCCTTTTGGCTCAAGGACAACAAATTAGCATGGAAAAGAATTCGGTACTAGAGGTCTCCAGCAGTCACAGAGTTGGGCAGATGATGCTAGAAGCCAGAGCAGAAATTCACAGGATGAAAGAGGCATGGGGAGATGAGGGATGAGGGACTTTTCCTCGTCAATCACAAGTGTATGCAACACTGTAGCTCTTTTCAGAAAAGCAACTTTGAGTTCCCAAAGTGTCCATATAATCCATATGGCTTTAGATATTAGTTCTCTGAACCTGAGCCAGGTATTTTTTTTTAAAGCTCGTCTCTAACCCTTTAAGCACATCGGTAGCTAAACTTGCTGGTATTGTACAAGCATTAATGCTCGATCCCACTGACATGCATGTCTTCACTCCACCTGCAGTAGAGAGTATCACAGCCGTGTGTGTGTGTGTGTGTGTGTGTGTGTGTGTGTGTGTCCCTGTCCCTCGAGGGGCCAGCCTGATGACCCTCTTGGCCGCAGTGAGTGAAGGAGCCAGCTGCTTTGGTCTACCAGGAAGAACACAGCGACTGTTGCTCAGCTAGCTCGTGTCTCAGGGCAGTGCTGCTTCTCAGAACACCTGCACAGCACTATTCAACAAGTTGAAGACTCCTCCCTTTAAAACGAGGGGGAAAAAATTTACCCTTGAGTATAATTTTTTAAAGTATGTAGAAGTGCTTTTAATGGGACTGTGAAGCTGTCCACTAAACACACTAGCACACGCCACACACGTGCCCACAGAGCGTGACGTACTCCTGCCACGCTCACTTGTGTGAGAGAATGTCACTGTCAGAATGTCTTGAAAGCTGATTTTTCTCATGTGAACCCTGAGGAACATGGACTGGAGAAATCCATCTAGAAGGTGCCCAGAAAAACAAATGCTCCTTAACTCAAGTCAGAGGGGCTGGAGGTTCTTTTGTTTTTTGTTTTTTTCTAGGGATGGGGGAAAGGGAGTGTGGTAACTTAAAAATGTGTTATGTCACAAGCAATTGTCCCTTGAGAAATCATGCTCACGGTTTCATGGTTTCTTTCCCAGGGTTCTGTGACAGAGGTTGTTCTTGGCCCTTAATATCCCCCTCTCCTTCCATAATTTTTAACTGGTCACATTTCCCAGGCTCCCTTGCAGCTGGGGATGGCCATGGGACCAAGTTCTAGCAAATGGGATACAAGTTGAAGTAACACGAGGCAGCTTCCAGAAACTCTTTGGCCCATTCCTCCCATCTGTTGTCATGAACACACATGTCGCCACCCTACACCTGAAGAGGAGCAGGTCGCACGGAAGGGGATGCGGTGCTCTTGAGGGAGCCCGAAGTTACAGAGCTCTAGACCAGGGGTGGGAACCTTTCCTCTGCCAAGGGCCATTTGGATAATTATAACATCATCCGAGGGCCCTACAACATTATCAGCTTAAAAGCTAGCTGCTATATTCGGTCACACATTTCATTAACTCACCCCTAGTGCCATGGCAGGGCCAGACCAAATGATTTCTCATGTCGGACTTCCCCACCCCTGCTCTAGACTCTGACAGGACAGAGAAACACTATCTTATTCTTATTTTTTGTTTGCTTGGTGTGGGGGAGAGGCGTTTTCTGGGGGGAGGGGGGCAAGGGAGCTTTGGAGGTGATATAATTTAACCAATCCCCTATATTTGAAGTTGCCCTTTAACACATTTTGATTTTTAAACTGCATATCAAAAACTCACATGGTGGTACTCGGACTATCAGGAAGAACATTTTGTAAAGTGTATGACTGTCTGATCACCATGCTGTACACCTGAAAGCAATACAAAATAATAGTGGGAGAAAACAAAACAAAACAAAAATGCGACCTTGTTCTAAATCACTCGTCTTTTAGAACTCTGTTACCTCGCAACTTAACTCTCA
This sequence comes from Myotis daubentonii, assembly GCF_963259705.1. Lineage (NCBI taxonomy): Eukaryota > Metazoa > Chordata > Mammalia > Chiroptera > Vespertilionidae > Myotis > Myotis daubentonii. The sequence goes on from NC_081844.1 coordinate 53,434,411, forward strand.
CTGCAACAGCTTCTCACCCTTGGCAAGCCCCAGAGCCTGCCAGTGGCCACTGCTCAACAGAGCGAGCACCAGGCAGCTGGCCCAGGCTCCGGGCTCTGCCGGCCCCGGGGAGGCAGGCTCCACGGCCAGCCTTTCATGTGGTTCAGAACCAGAGCTTCCCAATAAATCAGGAGCTAAACGTCTAATGCAATAAAACTAACCCCAACATAACCCAAACCTGATGGTGAAACAAAGAAAATTCTAAATAAAGAAAGTAGGGTTCCTGCTGCCTTTCACTGGGAAAGCCAGGGACTGTGGTGCTGGCCGACGGTGGCTCTGGTCACATGCGAGGGTCAACGAAGAAATGCCACATATGAACTGCCTTTAGGGCTGGACACACAGAAACTAGCTTCTAATTCAGAACCTTTTGTTCTGCCTGATGTCTCCTGTGCAGGGACAAGCCTCCATGCGGGGGCACGCGAGGATCTCTGTGAAACACTCGGGGGAACCCAGACTGAAGTGGCCACGCCAGAAATAGAGGAGGCGCTAGAAGGATCACACAGGTGAGGTCTCCACCTGCCCTTCCAGGAATGAAGTCCTAGAAGGGACCGTGCGGATAAGAGCCCGACACCCTTTACACTGCAGTGAAGGCAAAGAGTAAAAATTACTCTACTTTTTAAAGGCCGCTGGAAACTGCCTCAATTATCGGGACACATTACCTCCTTCCCCTGGGTGGCTGGCAGGAGCCCTACAGTGGAGTCCGGCTCCGTCTTAATCTACCTCAAGTCCTTCGACACGGTGTCCAACGGCAGAGCTCTTGCAAAACCAGAAGAGAGAACGTGGGGAAAGACAGTGTCCTGTTTCCTAGTCAGTGTTGGGAGGAAGGGATTAGGTCAAAGCAGTGAAAACGTTTGCCAAAGTCCCAGAGCCCATAGAGACTCACTGGGGCCCAATCTGGGACCAACTCACAAAGGCAAATTAGCCAGAAAGATTAGTACAAGAGATCATCTAATGCTGTTGTGATCAGAATTTCAGTTTTCACTGCTACAAAATTAAAGTAACACCCCTAGCCCAGCGGCGTGGCTCAGTGGTTGAGCGCTGACCTATAAACCAGGAGGTCACAGTTGCATTCCTGGTCAGGGCATATGCCTGGTTGTGGGCTCAATCCCCAGTAGGGGGCGTGCAGGAGACAGCCTATCAATGATTCTCTCTCATCATTGATGTTTCTATCTCCCTCTCCCTTCCTCTCTGAAATCAATAAAAATATATTTTTTAAAAATTCTAAAAAATAAAAATAATCATCAACAACAAGTGCTGGCGAGGATGTAGAAAAAAAGGAGCCCTTGTGCACTGCTGGTGGAAATGCAGACTGGTGCAGCCACTGTGGAAATCAGTATGGAGTTTTCTCAAAAAAAATTAAAAATGGAACGGCCCTTTGACCCAGTAATCCCACTTCTAGGAATATAGCCCAAGAAATCAGAAACACCAATCAGAAAGGATATATGCACCCCTATGTTCATAGCAGCACAATTTACAATAGCTAAGATTTGGAAACAGCCTAAGTGCCCATCAGCAGATGAGTGAATTAAGAAACTGTGGTACATCTACACAGTGGAATACTAGGCTGCTGTAAAAAAAGAAAGAACTCTTACCATTTGCAACAGCATGTATGTGTTAGGGGCAAAAATAGAATATTGGGGACTAGTTATGATTATGGGAAATATTAATCATGCTCTGTTAACCATGATTATATTGGTTAAAGAAAGGACATTCTGACCTGGCTGGGAGTTGTACGTCCCCAGGACCTGGGAGTCAACCTTGGAATTATAGGTATTCTCATTCAAGAACTGCCTATTACCATTTAAAGATTAACAGCCTTGTTGCCCAAATAATGAAGTTCCACCCCAGCCTCCTACTTCCCCATGCCTGTAATCCCTACTTCCCCATATAATCCTTATCTTACCCTAAATGAGCAGCTGGCTTATGTGGGGCTGGAGAGCAAATTTTTGTGGATGACCTGCAGCTCTCCCATACTGCCGGCAATAAAAGCTCATATATGATGCAACCCTGTCTCTGCTGAATTGGCTCTAGTGACAGGCAGCACGGACCACTGGTTGTCCCGTTACAGATGGACTTGGAGAGCATTATGCTAAGTGAAATAAGCCAGTCAGAGAAAGATAAATAGCACATGATCTCACTCATTTGTGGAATATAATGAACAACATAATAAACTGATGAGCAAAAATAGATACAGAGGCATAGAAGCATGGAACAGACCGACAAACCTCAGAGGAAAGACAGGGAAGGATGGAAGGAGGGGTAAAGAGACCAACCAAAAAGCCTGAATACATGCCTATAAGCATAATTAATGGACACAGACAGTAGGGGTATAAGGACATGTGCTGGGAGTGGGAGCAAGCGGGGAGAGGTCAATGGGAGAAGGAGACATATGTAACACTTTCAAAAATAAAGAATTTAATTTCAAAAAAAATAAATAAATAAAGTAACCCCCCTAGGTCCACTGGGAGCATTAAGTGAGATGGGTTTGTAAATAGCTTTGCAATGGGCCCAGTAGAGTGTTTGCCCAGGGAGCGGAGAAGTGTCTGTTCTAAGGTCGTGGGGAAAAGCAAAATAGTTTCATACTGAGTCCCATGGACTCTACAGAAGCCAATCAGGCTAAAACAGAATTTCATGTGTGGGGGTAGTGGGGCGGGCAGACCGCCTCCAAACTTAATTCAAGGGAGATGACAGCTCCAGGCTGCACTCCAGGGGCACAGCTGCAAGTAGCAGGAGCCTCCCTTTCCATTCAGCCCAGGGAATTTAATTGTTCTTAATTACACAGCCACCACTCATATGCAAATAGTGCATGAAGGGTTTTCCTTTTAAATTGTAATGTTTCTTTCAGATTCTCGAGGCACTGAAGTGTTACTGCTGAAGATGTCACCGAAGAAAGCATGGCCCTGTGGTGGCTCAGGGTAGGAGGAGGCCCCTCTCCACCCGCCCACTCTCCCTTTGTCCAGCCCTGCAGGCTGTTACTCTCCCACCGCCAGGCCTGCCCCAGGCTGGCTCCCGGGTCTCCTTTTCAGCCTAGTTCTTCTCTAACACCTTCCCCGCTCTTTCCAGCACTCTCCATCTCCAGACAAAGCGCAGTGTGAGTGGGGCAGCGGAGAGGAGAGGGGAAAGCAAGCATCAGCTGGCAGAGAGGCTGTTTTATCTCTTCAGTCCCTGCTGTTGGAGTCCCGATGAACGTGGACTCCAAAAGGAGAGCTTGCTGAGAAACACTGTTTGGAAGAGAATAATCGCAACATGAAAAAAGTGCTGGCAACAAGTCAATAAAAGGAAACAAAGCTTCCATGTTCAACATGATTACAACCAAAAGCCCTACCGAGGAAGATGAGAAGGCGATTAGCAGAATATTAAACAGGGCCGTGTTAGGATGGGTGGGATATGAGTGACAGTCCCCTTTCCCCCAGCTTTCCAAAATTGTTAAGTAGTTTGATACCTTTGAGAATATGCCAAATGTGTGGAGTTACGTTGCTGCTAGAAAACTCAAGGGCGATATAGGGAAGGTACATTCTTCTTAAATAGTTATTTCTTTGTGTGGATTCAAAGAACACATTTCCACATTTATAAGTTACTTAAAAGCTAACAAAAGTTTCAATTCTGAAACCACTTTCTTGTTCCTTTGCTCCACACTCCCTAACTCATTGGTTACTTCCTGTCTCTGTGGCTTCTCCTTCCACCACCACCACCACCTCTTTACCAAGCCTTCGCTTCCCCCTCTACAATCAATCACTCATTCTGTGATCTGATCCAGTCTCCAGGCTCTAAACATCACCAGAGCTTACACTCGACCCAACTCTCTCTCCAGTCCCAGCACTCTGGGTGCCCACCCACAGGTTCACTGGAAAGTCTAAAAGACATTTTTTTAAAAGTCTAAACCACGCCCGCCCAGTGTGGCTCAGTAGTTGAGCATCAACCTATGAACCAGGAAGTCACAGTTCGATTCCCACTCAGGGCACGTGCCCGAGTTGCAGGCTCCCAGTCATCAATGATTCTCTCCCATCATTGATATTGCTCTCCTTCTCTCCCTTCCTCTCTGAAATCAATAAAAATATATATTTTTTTAAGTCTAAACCAACACCCATGACTTTACTCAACCCACTCTATCCACAGCCATCGTGGCTCAGTTGTTGAAGCCAATAATTTTGGAATCAATCATCCTTGTCTGTTTTCTGCCTCATACCCCACATCAACCTACTGGAAATTTTGTGTGAGCTCTGCTTTCAAAACATACCCAGAACCTCACCACCTGCACCCTGGTCCAAGCACCAACATCTCTGAGTTCTTGACTATTGACTACAATAGCCTCAAGCGGTCTCCCTGCAGTCTAGGCTCAACACCAGCCAGGCAGCTTCTTAAATCCTAATTCAGATCCCTGCTCTGCTCCAAACCCTGTGATGACTCCCCATTTCCAAGGTCTCACATGAACTGAGCGCCACACTCTCCCCCGTGACCTCACCACCTTCAATTCCCTCTTTTTTTTTTTTTTTTTTAATAAGGAATGTTTCACAAATTTGTGTGTCATCCTTGTGCAGGGGCCATGCTAATCTTCTCTGATTCATTCCAGTGCTGCCAAAGCAAGCACCAATTCCCTCTTTGATACCTGTCCTGCTCTAACCACTCTGTAAGCACTCCAGGCCATAGTTCCCACTGTAAATCAAAACCTTTAGTATCTACAAATACCAGTTACACAAAAATAGAGGCAAGCTGAGGTGCGGCCTGCATCTGACCCTCAGCCTCACTTCTGCAGTTGCACCCCTATTTCAAGCATCAATGGAGTGCAGATGTGTACCCCACTCCCACATCTAGTCCTCTAGCTGGAAAGGGGGTGAATGTGCCCAATGTGAGGATAGAAGATCTGAGAGATGGAGAGAGAATCCTGAAATTCACTTACTCCTAAGGCCAGCAACCCTCCTTCTTCCAGGTCATAAGAGCTAATAAATCCCTTTTAATGCTCAAGCTAAATGACTGTAACTGAAAAGGTCCCAACTGGTAGTTCGATGAACCCAGTAACTCAAATGTAATTCATGAAATCAAGTAACCTTTGGAATATTAAAATACATGTTATGACTCTATATAAAAACAAATGCTTTCTGAGAAAAAAGATGAACCTGCATCCGCACCAAAAAAAAGCAAGGGGAGTGGTCTGCATCTTTATAAAACCAATTGCTTCTTCTAGGAGAGGCAGAAATGTTCTCAAATTAGATTGTGGTGATGGCTGCACAACCCTGTGACTATACTCACAGCGCAGTGAAACACACTTAAAATGAGTGAACTGTATGGTGTGTGAATTGTATCTCCATAAAGCTGTTAAAAAAAACACACACCAAAAAGAACCAAAAGCAAGCACACACGCCAGCCTCCAACATCCAGCATTCATCAGGATTCAGCATAGGAAAGGAAAGAGGAGGCGCTTTCTGCATCTTCTCATACATGTGCTCATACTTCCTTCCTGCGCACACAGACGCCTCCTACACAGCAAAAATGGGAAAATGCCATATGCAGATGCCTCTGATTAGGGCCGGCCACATTTCCCATCATTATGCAGCCTAATTCCTGCCTTTTATCCAAATGCAGACTCCTTCTGCCTAATTTCAGGCAGCCTGGCAGCTGCAGAGGAAGAACAGCTTGCCCTTCCGAGGAGGCCCATTTGACATAGAATCCCTGCTGCTAAGAGGACTCCAGTCCTCGACATGTCAATCACGTAGGCACGAGGAGACCTGGGAACAACGGCGACTTCCTTCTTCATCTGCGAGCATGTTCCTTCCAAGGCCAGCATGAGAAGATGGAGAGAAGGGCAGGCTTCAAGACTAGTTTTGGTATTGGGGGCGGGGGGCGGGGGGGGGAATGAGGGGAGGGAGGTGGTAAAGAATCAAATAAGAGCAGAGCAAGTGCTTACACAAGACGCGCTCTCTCCCCGGCTATCTCCATTTTCATATTAATCTTCATGAACACGTGCGCCCTGATCTTTAAACCACCTGACCTCCAGAGCTCAGTGCACTCCCATATGACTCAATTATTCTCCAGATAATCCCTTGACCCCTCTTCAGAGGAGGCATTTCCCTATTTTCAATAGCTTTCCTTGTGGTTTTTCCTTTAACTATAAACAGAGATTTTTTAAAAAAAAATATTGTAACTGTACTTGCTACAATGAAATAGGGTATTACATTGCGAAGGGCCATAGTTACTCAATGAAATACTGTATATAAAGCGTTCGGTTAAGTTTTTAACTCTAATGACAAACAACCCAATTGTTATGCTGTATTCAGTGACACTTTCGAAATATATTTCTTTCCTCTAGTAATAGCAAAACAGGGACATCCTGTACACCCTACACTAGAAAGACTGGCACATTCTGACATCAGTTACAGAATTCATCACTTTAAATTCAAGAAAAGGTGAATCCCTAGCAGGGGAATCTTTAAAAATGTGTAGCTTCTAAACATTCCCTCCTCCCTTAAAGAAAAATCATCATGAGCACCAGCTCAGGGAGTCAAGAAATGTGGGCCACTGGTACCCAATTTGGTGCCTCTCAGAGATAACGAGGGGCAACCTTAAAAAACAAAACAAACTATATATATATATATATATATATATATATATATATATATATATATATATGTGTGTGTGTGTGTGTATACACACACATACATACACACACACACACACACACACACACACACACACACACACACACACCCTAGGACTCCACGAGCTCTTCCTGAATCAGAATATCTGGGGACAGAGCCTGGAAACAGGGATTTGGGGAGCAGCTCCCCCGAGGAACTCCACCGTCCCTGCTTCCATTAGGAAAGCAGGTGTGCATTTGGGATCCACAGACCCACTTATCCATCTCTCCGCTGTTCATCCCAGGACCCTTCCAGGGACACCTCTGTTTCTAACACAACTCGTTTCCATTCTAAAATCCCTCCGTCTCAGGGAGAGCCAGGTTGCAGGAAACGAGCTAGCTATTTTAAGCAGGAAGGGATGGTCACACAGGGAACTGATGCTTCTGTGATTGTTGAAAGGTTCAAGGGAGCAGGCTCTATGCTGGGCCTCCAGGAAGGACTCCCAAACAACAGGGAACTGGCCCCCAAGGGTGCTGGTGCCTCTGTCATGGGGAAGGCGGGGCACCCCAGGAAGCTGCCCTGGGGCTACTGAGTCAGGAACATCCTGCCAGCTGTGACCCCAGGACCTGGGAGCTGCCTCTGTCACCTTTCCTGGTCCTATGCCAATATGCTCTAAGCTGGATCCTGGGAAGAATCATTCACTTCCTGCTACACTTCGCGTTAATGAAATATGTTTCTGACGCTGCTTCACTGAAGAGCAGTCACCAGAACTGACTCCAGCATGGCCGCCTACCCTGAACAGAGGACCCGACTCGCACAGACTGAGGCCTCACTCACTGTCCAGCTGTCTCTAACACCCCCAAGTCTCCCGCACCTACCTTCCTTCCTCTGGCCTTTTCCTCTCCATTGCCCCTTCTCGTGCAGACAGCTGCTAATCCAGATCCCAGGACTGAGCCTGATGACATCTTTTGCATTTCTTCTTCTTTGATTCAGCTCATCATGCAGCCTGTCTAGTTTGTGTGTGTGTGTGTGTGTGTGTGTGTGTGTTTAATACATGTTTTTTTTATTATTATTATTTCAGAGAGGAAAGGAGAGGGAGAGAGAGATAGAAACTTCAATGATGAGAGAGAATCATGGATTAGCTGCCCCTTGCACACTCCCTACTGGGGATGGAGCCTGCAACCCAGGCATGTGCCCTTGACCGGGACCGAACCTGGGACCCTTCAGTCCGCAGGCTGAGGCTCTATCCACTGAGCCAAACAGGCTAAGGCCAACCTGTCTAGTTTTGTGTGTATGTTTGTTTGTTTGTGTTTTTTTGTTTTTTTTTGTGGTTTGTTGTTGGGTGTTTTTTTTTTTGCTCCTGATTCTTATCATCCAATAAACTGGCTGTATGCCCCCAAATCCCATCATTCACCAAATGAATGACACTTGAACTAAGCAGATAGGATGACTACAAAATATATTAACACCACCTTCACCAGAAAATTCTAATAATCACATTATCAGCATGTGCCCAAATGCAACCAGCATTTTTTCACATACTAGTCTTTTCTGGGCCATACGTCCAACTCAGCCTTAGGTGCTACGAGTGAGTAAAAAACCCTGACCATAAGGACTTGATATTCTCAGAAGAGCAACAGAGACTTAAGACAAAAGGACAACAGAGACAGCAAGAATTTTAGATGCTGCAAACAGACTATCTGACACCAATATGAACTAAAAGCTACTCAGATTTGAAATGATGAGAGCTGTCCTTTTTTAAAAAGCATGTGTGAGGTCTCCAGAAAGGAACATATGGCAACATCTTGTGTAACAGCCCACAGAGTCCATTTTTGCAATCAGATCTTACTTAATACAATACACTGTGTGACTTCAAATCATGGGCATATGTCAAATACAGAAAATCTCCCACAGCTACCTGGGCAGGGTGGGAAATGAAGGAAGATCTTTAAAGCAAATGAATCCGTTCCCCACACAGGGAGTCAGGCCAGAGAGTACACCTCAGATGTGATACAAGTTGCACATGGGCCCTTGATTTCTGAATTTAATTTCTCCTCTGAGTAAACTATTTTTATTTCTAGATTTCACTAGATATCATATTTGTGCTGGCATTAAGACTCCCCCCACCCCACCCCCTGCCTGAGGATTCCGCTTTCTCTTCTTAATGGTTTTTCACCGTTTTCAACCCACTCCCTCCAAATCAGCCGCATCTGTTTCTAAATAAGGTGTCCACACAGGCCTCTTACTTTACATATTCACTCTTAGTAAGTGGAAACACACACTTGGAGTTTCTCTTCACATTATGCAGAAGGTGGAAGAGGCACCCACAGAAGCTTGCTAATTTGTTTTAAGTGGAAAATTTTTACTTTCATTTTTTTTTTGTAAAAGGATTCCATCTCACCTACCACACTCACTTTAGAAGTATGCCTTAAATAGGAAACTCAAAATAACCAATCATTTCTTTTACTACTGTAATGATAACCAAGTCTATATGGAACAAAACATTTCCACCATCTAGAGATGAAAGTCAAAAGTTCACGGACACTAGATGAAGTGTCATTTCCCCTAAGCACCGAGATAAAATTAATCACAAAATATCCTGGAAATCACCAGTGACCACGGAACAGAGGAGACCGATGAGGGGAACCTGGCGCCCTCTGGACAGCGATCCCGCCTCCTGATTCCAGAGGATATAATCCTTCCAGACCAGACTAAATAAATACCCAGCTGCCCTACAGAAAGGGAGCAAAACCTCAAAAGCCTGGTGTGACCGACAACAGCAGATAAGAACCCACGGCTGATTGTTTAAAATCTCCTCTCTCTCTCTCTCTCTCTCTCTCTCTCTCTCTCTCTCTCTCTCTCTCTCTCTCTCTCTCCCCCCGAGGGAGGCCTGGCTCCCCACTATTTCTTTTTTTTTTTTAATGCTCACCCGAGGATACGCTTTTATTAATTTGAGAGAGAGAGACAGACAGACAGGCAGGCAGGCAGGCAGGCAGGCAGACAGAAATAACGATGTGAGAAACATTGATTGGAAGCATCTCAGTGTGTCACAACCTAGGTATGTGCCCTGACCAGGAATAGAACCTGCACCCTTCTGGTGCACGGGATGATGCTCCAAACTGAGCCGCCTGGCCAGGGCTGCTCCCTCTACACTATTTCTTAAGTCTTGGAAACTCTACAACTGAGGTGTACGTGATTACTGTCTTGTTCGATACAGCAACTTTGATACAAACACATTAGGAGACAGGCCTGGGAAGGGAACCTAGGAGACAAGACCGGGATTTTAAAGAGGAACCTGGGAGAAAATGCAAGTGGGAAGGTTGTTTCCTCCCTAAGTTCTAAAGTAAGCCTTTTCCTCCTCTCCTTGCTTTTAATCGAACACTTGTTCTCACCTTGTTTTTAACTGTTTGGTTGTTTTTAAGCCTAGAGGTTTCCCCCTAAATTTCCACAGGTGAATGAATGAGTTTATCTGCATTACTGCAACCAGACTGTACACTCTATTTTAAAAACCAGCCGTCTTTTTTCAATATTTTCAAACATACCACAGTTTTCTCCGGTCTCTAGAAAAGAATACAGTAAATATAAAACATGTTTCTCGACCCACACAAATCTATCAACGCCAACTGCTAGGAGCTCACAGGCAGCCTTCCTCTGTTCTGTTTTCATATCCTAGTTCCCCCTATCAATAAATTCCCATTTTTACAACTAACTAACCCTCCCTTTGAAGAAGCAGGCTGTAACCTGTTTTATATTATCGAATGCCAAAATCTGGAAGTAAGTTGAGGCTCTGATATTTCCCTCCCACCCGCCCCCATTCTAAAAAGCCATCCATATCCACCCTGTTCTCGGCTGCAGAGACAGGAGAGCCCGGAGCGCGAATGCAGGCCCAGGGCCTCGCCGGTGATGTCTTTCACATGCCAAGGAAATCCAGCCCAGATCAAGGGGAAAAGCAGCTGCTCACGTTAACGGTACAGACAGCCGGCACTCTAACAACACACAGGACCAAAAATCAAAGGAGCCTTTAAAAATATGGTACCAAGAAGATGAAACGGAAGAGAAACGAAGTGAAGGTGGTCCGCTAAGGCAGGAAAAACTAACACAGGGACAGTGAAAGGGCGCCTGTCAGGTACTTGGGCAGGGAGCCGCCGAGCACACTTAGCATCACTAAGTACGCATCGCTGTGCAAACAGTGTGGTCTTTACAAAAAGAGCCGCCCAGCACAGAGACAGTCTCCGCTTTACCTCCCCAGCACATTCCTAGAAACCAAAACATAAATAAAGCCAATCATATGTTCCCATGGGAACGACTTCCAAATGGAAGGGTTACATCCTGGCCAAAGGCACCAAAGAAATCACAGCAATGACGATATTGCACAAAACCTATGACACAGCTACAGACCCTGCAAATCCTATACAGTGGTCAAATCAAGCCAGAGCATTGGAATTTGATGTCAGAAGTGGCTTGACAGACCGCAGGGTCTAACTCTCTCCTCCAGGCCAGGACATGGAAACCCAGAGGACCACTTGCCCTAGATCAAGCATCTGGTTAAAAGCCAACTGAGAAACAAACCCAGGCCTCCTACCAACCAATCCACGGGCCATTAGACAAAAGTCCCATAAGACAGACCCCCCAAAATCATACTCTGTTATTATAGAAGCTGCCTCCAAAATAAGACATACATGGAGCAAATAAAAATATAAGCACCCATATCACATGTTTTACCTGCAAGCAATGTCATCCATGAAGAATTCTACATGTGTGCTTGTGATTAGCAACTACTTTCTTGTGAGTCTTTCTTACCATTTACAAAGTACTGTGGGAGAAGACTGGGACTGCCAATCGGGGGTAGCCATGGCATTTGGCCATTCGGTCCTTCTGATTGGAGCCTCGGCCTCCCTGGCCACAGGACCTGCGTGTGACCCCAGGCAGGCCCACCAGGGTTCCTGCGGGGACCACGTGCACTGGGCAGGAATTCTCAGGGTGCAAAGCTTTGAGAAAGGCAATGTAGCCCAGCCAGTGCCAAATTCCCCACTAGCCTTTCTGCAGGAGAGATGGCAAAAGTAAACAGGAGGGAAATGTGGGAAAGGCAGAAAGACAGCCTGGCATACTTACAGTGAGCTGGTACAACACTCTTAGGACATTGGGATACTGATGATTTCCACCCTCTTTGTTCTTTTATGAATTACCTAATCTTGCTGCAACAAACATGAATTTTGTAATGAGAAATGTAATGAGAAAACTATGTCGTGAAGTAAGGGCAGGGCTGGTAGTCAACTAGAATGGACTCCCTTCACTGGCTCTCTGAGGCCTTTTCTGATTGGCTGGATCCTTTGGGATTCCTGAGCCTGGCCTAAAAAAACAAGAAAACTTTCAGTATAATCCATAAGGCTGACAGCAGGGTTGAGGGTGTAGCTTCCTTTATGGGTGTGGCCCTGATCTGGACATCAATCTTAATTTTCTTTTAACACTAGCTAACTGCAGACCTTTTCCCACAACGCTATCAGTAAGAGTGTTCATTGTTAGTCAACCATAAAAATTCAACTACAAAACCTGAGGCTAGTTAGAAGCAGCTAACCTCCTCGGACTGCTCTCCTCAGCACACCCTTCACAACTGTTTGCCAACCACCTGTACAAATTTCAGTCTTTGTATTTCTAAAACCTTAATTCCTTCTCCTAGAGACTTCCTCTTCTTCTTACCTCAGGTCTTACCTTCAGACTTGCATCAGATTTGGCTTCCTGCTACACAAGACTGGGCTGTTTCCCTTTAAACTTTTTAATTTTATTATATCTCTCTCCCCTCCCCATTTCATTCCTGAGACAACTGTCCCCACCTCTAGCTTTAGGCACACTGCCTGGCCTCCTATCTTCTGAAAGGAATTTCATTCAACAGACAGCAATGGAGACAGAGGAAATTCCTAAGTTTCACAAATACTTCTAGTTGAAAAGCAACATAATTCTGGCAGTTTTGATGAATGTGGTTTGCCAACTGCTGACATAATATTTGGGATTGACATTCACAGGAAACTATTTCAGGTCTTAATTTGACATCAAATGCTAAAGGCACAATAAATGTGGAAGGCAAAAAAAAAAAAAATACAGGTAATCCTACAGTCGCATGGTGTTTAGGTATTTTTTAGACCAAAGAAAACACAGTACCATAGAAATATTACATGGTGGCCCAGCCAGCATGGCTCTGTGGTTGAGCATCAATCTATGAACCAGGAGATCATGGTTCGATTCCCGGTTAGGGCACATGCCTGGGTTGTGGGCTTGATCCCCAGTAGGGAGACATGTAGGAGGCAGCCAATCAATGATTCTCTCTCATCATTGATGTTTCTAGCTGTATCTTCCTTTCCCTCCCTCTCTGAAATTTAAAAAAAAAAACACGTTAAAAAGAAATATTACATAATGGTTAAGTGAACAGATGAAGCCATAAAAACCTGCTCAGTCCTGAAGTCCTAAAAAGACTAACCACCAAGTACCAGAGTGGCTGTGGGGAAGCGCAGGGGGCTGCACCCCAGCAGAGGTGGCGGGGTTTCCTCTGCCCTGTCTAACTCACCAGAGGTAACCGAGGCAGGGCCTCAAGCAAACCCATGTGGAAAGTGCTCTGTGGGAGTGGGAGGGTGGGGAAGCCAGGGAGGAGGGTGGTGCAGAAGGAAAGAAGAAGAGAGGAGTCCGAATTGAGGTGAGAACCAAGATGGGCCCGGTGCAGAATGAGACATGGGAAGGCCCACCTGCTGGGCAGGCGCTCCATCCACTGGAGGAAACATTTATTAAAGAAGATCTAGGGCTAAAGCACCCAGCTCAGTGCAGGGGAAACAGCATTTACTAGTAAAAATAACACCAGGATCTTGCTCTTAAGGAACTCCATCTCACTAGGTGGAGACACACACGAGACCAGAGAACTCGGCAGATAGAGCACCGAATGCTCAGGCAGCAGGGACAGGGGGGCTTCCTGGAAGCTACAGCTCACCGAGCGAGTCTCAGGGGACCAGAGAGCCGGCCCTCTTGGCTTTGCATTTCCCTTCACTTCCATCCTGGGCCCCCTCCTTCCCCAGGTGCTCGGCACAAACCCACCCCCCGTGGAAAGAAAGGGACTACCCTTCTGAGGTCGCCTGGTATTAGCACATCACGATAGCCAGGCCACCTATTTACTACAAACTTACGAACTTAGAAAGTCGAAATTAAAGGGCACAAAACAGGAACTCAAAACCCACAAGCTGAAGCTTCAAAGGTGAGAATGTCCCATTTCATAAAAGGTGGTTGAGGGTTCCCACTTGACTGTTCCACATTCTCCCCCACTCCTTCACCACAGTCCCAAACAGACTCACACTTGATTTCTCACCGTCTTCAACACACACTCAACGGTTTCTTTCACATCCAAAGAGAAGACCACAGGCCCTGGTATGCACAGGGCTTTACGCCAAGCCATTCTGCTTAAAGATGTGACCTCGTAGAAGCACAAACACTACAAGAGCAAAAGCATGATGGGCTATTCCGTTCTCCTCTAAATGGCTGAAAGACTGTTAAACATGTATTTCTTCTGTAATAAGACCAAGAAATAGGGAAAAAAAGAGCAACAACAAAACAAAGAACATGTGCTATGGATGAACCCTGAAGACATAATGCTCAGTGAAATAAATCAGCACCCAAAGGCCAAACACTGGGTGACTGCACTTATCGGAGGGACCTAGAGGAGCCGAATTCATAGAGGCAGAACACAGGATGGTGGTTGTCAGGGCTGGGGTACGGGGAATGCGGAGTTCTTGTTTAAAAAGCACAGTTGCACTTTTGCAAGATGAACAGTTCTGTGGATGGGTGGTGACAATGGTCGCCCAACACTGGGAATGTACTCAATGCCTCTTAATTCTACTCTTAAAATGGATTAAAATGGAAAATGTTACAGTACATGTTTTATCACAATTAAAATGAATAAACTCTTTCAAAGAAAAGTCTGCAGGAATGTATTGGGTCTAGTGTCCATCAGTACCTAACAACCCACAGACTTCTCTTGAGTAAGGTACCATGGTTCGAGCAATTATGGTGGAGACTCTCTAATTCCTAACTAGGCCATCAAGGGTGACACGTGTACTGAGAGAACCTGCCTGGGAGGCCTGGGCCCAGACTTTTCCCTTGAGAAATAGCCACCCCCTTCCCTCCCAAGGATGTTAGAGCCTTATCTGCAGCACAGCCTCCACCACCATTAACTGATCCCTAACACACATTCCCTGAGACTCATCTTCTCCAGCCTCACGACCGCCTTGAAGAGTGGTGGCACCCCCAGTCCAGACATGAAACAGGGCCCAAGATTACACAGAGGACAGCGGCTCAAGTCTGTGCATCACCCACCTGTGGGCAGGGCTGCTCCCCAACGTGGACTCTCTCCCCACTAAAATCACAGCCACAAAGAACTGGCTTTCGGGTGGACTGCAAGTCCCTTCAGGCCCTGGTTCCTGCAGCTCACCCACGCAGACACCTGCTCTGCAACTTCAGGGCACTGCTTTCGTGCTGGATCCAAAGACCTCACCTGAAGAAGCGGGAGCTGCAACCACCCCACGGCAGGCCCCCGTGCTTCTCATGAATGACGCTTCAGAAAAAAACGCTTGGAGTAGCGCTCCAATCCTTTCCATTGCGTGATCGATGCAGCTCAGTCAGGAAGCCCTGGCGCCCCCGTTGGCCTCTATCACAAAAGAGTAACAGCTCCCCCTCAACCTGCTCAGCCATTAGGGAACAGAGAAGAGACAGCTCAGGGCCGGCCTTTCCTATTCTCTCATCACGGCTTCTCAAACTTCCCCCCGAAACTCCCCTGACAAAAGAATTCACTGCTCCAGGGATCCAGGGCCTTCCCAGTTTCCTGCCTAAATGGAGAAAAAGGGCTAAAGGCTGGCTGTCTTTTTTTAAGATGGGCTTATTTTCATATCAAACTCTTCCTTCCAAGTCTCAAGTAAAATTGGTACCAAGAAAGATGGGCCATGTTCCAAGCCTCCAGAAACCTCCCGCCCCCAAAGTGAGCTCAGATGAGGAAGCAGGTCTGGCTGTCCGGCACGCAGAGGCCCTCATGGCCGGCCCCCGGATGAATTCCTGGCAAGATCTTCCCGGAGCAAATGACTGCTGATTGTGTCATTGGCTTGGCATTTATGCACCGGGCTTTACGGCGGTGGTTTTGTTTTCGAGTGCATAAACGTGTAAACTCCCTGCGCTCGGGGACGGTCACACTTCCCTATTCGCCCACGACATCAAGTCCTGCTTCTTACACAAAACAGACACTTGGTAGAGCAGGTTCTTCAAACAGTCCTTGGGTAAAAGAGTAAGCGCGGAGGGAGCGACGGCCATCTTCCTAGAGGCTCCTAGTGAATTTCTGTCTCAGGGCCTGGTGGGGGGAGGGGGGGATGGCAGCAATTTATCCCCCTGCCTGGAGGCGCCGATTTTCCTCTGTCCTGGACACTGAAATTGGCCAAATTATATATGTACTAAATGTATGTATTTGCTTTAAAATTACATTTGCCTGTTGTTTCCTTCTCATGGAAACTCAAGTATTAAAGTTTAAAATTGCTCATTCTCCATATTCTACATGTCGACTAATAGAGTCTGACAGGTAAATATGTCAAACTCCTTCCACAGCAATTTAAAGGCGCTCCTATTTTTTTATTTTTTATTTTTTTTGCTTTGTTTTTGTTAATCCTCACTCGAGGATATTTTTCCCATTGATTTTTAGAGAGATTGCAAGGAAATGGGGGGAGAGGGGGAGGGAGAGAGGGAGTGGGAGAGAGAGAGAGAGAGAGAGAGAGAGAGAGAGAGAGAGAGAGAGAAACATCAATGTGAGAGAGACACATTGATTGATTGTCTCCCACACACGACCTGACCCAGGGCCGGGGAACAAACCTGCAACCCAGGTACAGGGCCTTGACAGAGAATGGAACCCACAACCCTCTGGTACACAGGCCAATGCTCTACGACTGAGCCACACTGGCCAGGGCTTCTCTCCATACTTTTATCCCAGTTTTTCTCTTTCTGTGGTGTTAATATCACCTGATGTCAGAGTAAAACATCACTATCTCTGTGGCAAGAATAAAAAATGGAAGCCCTATTCATTGGAATTGGGTACAGTTAAGTCCTCATTTAACGTCATCAATAGGTTCTGCGCCTTTTACGCAAAATGATGTATAACAAAACCAGCTTTCCCTTAGGCTAATGATATAAACAAGAGTTCAGTTCCAGGCCATATCATCAGCATTATAACAAAACAAAGTTCAATGCAATTAACATTATTCGAGGACCTGTTGTACAAAGTCTTCGACTTCAAAACTAAACATGCTAGGCCACTAAATAATTTTCTATCCCAGCTTCTGTCACTGCAGCAACTTTCACTGAAAGGTTGGCCCTGAGCGAGCAACTGCAAAAGACAATATTTACACATGACATCAGACACCTGCTGTTGAAATCCCAGAGGACTTTTCCTACCAAATCTCTAGGGCGAGGCCAAGAACAAAAGGTACCCACAGGGAGGCCACATCTCTCCAGCTCACGTTGTGCGTGCTCATTGCTACTTCTCACTGTTCCTAAGGCTGTCTGATCATCTCTCTGATTTAGTGAGTCCCTGACACACAGAATTTTCCCCCCAGGAGGGTGGGGAGGAAAGTATTCCACACAGAGGCTATAACTGATAGCAGGAAATGTAACAAAGGTGTTCAGAAGTTTTAAAATACAGCAAGTAAACCACAGGTTCAAGTCTCTCAGTGTCTCCATGGCCACAAGGACTTCCAGGTGGCTGCCCTGAGAGGGAGCAAACCAGAAAGAGGGGGCCTCATCAGTAACACAAAGTATGTCCCCTGGGGTCCCAGATTCCAGCAGAAAGCTGAAAACTCGCTGTCATACACCCTAGGGCTGCTGCAAATAGTGTCTGAGCACCAAGTAAGTGAGGCTACTGATTTTTTTAGTAAACCTGTTCCAACATATGCCATAGACTGTCTTTATTGCTTGAAATTGTCACTCGTGATTTTAATCAGTGGGAGATTTCTCAACAACTTACCCAATTTTCCCTTTCCGCAGGTCAGACCAGAGTCTCACTCGTCTGTACCCCTCCCTGCCCTGTCACACACATCACACTTGTTACATATCTTTTCTCTCAAGGAAGACTGAAGGCTGAGACAAAAACAAATTTCTTTTTTTTAATAAATATATTTTTACTGATTTTAGAGAGAAAGGAAGGGAGAGGGAGAGAGAGAGAGAGAAATATCAATGTGAGAGAGAAAGAGTGCTCAGTTGCCTCCTGCACGCACTCCAACCAGGGCACCCCAACTGGAGAACCCTGGCCAGGGACCGAACCCACAACCTGGGCATGTGCCCAGACCCAGAATCAAACCTGTAAGCTTTTGGCATACAGGACGAAGCTCAACCAACTGAGCCACACCAGCCAGGGCAAAAAACAAATTTCTTCACTACATTTACAAGCTTTTCTATTCCATTAGCAATTTCTCAGCTTCTGCTTCTTGCTTTCATAAACTTAGCTGGACACTGGGCTCAGCCTCTTCTGATTCTATTTGCTCCTTGCACTGGCTACTCGAAGTCCCACCTCACCCCTGGCTGCCAGTTTTTTATTGTACCCCAAACACTCTCTTTCAAAACACTGGACAGCAGCCTATAGTGCTTTCCAAAGGTGCGTAGGTAATGAAGAGACATTTTTATGTCCTAGTGTTCAGTCCTCCAATAACAGGGCTCGAGCGAATTCTAGGGCACCCGTGAGAACGCAGCACCTGCTGACCGACCTCCGTTCCAAACATGAGCTGCCTGCAGTCACATTAACGCCCTGCATGTTTGCCCTGATTCTCCAGGCCTCGGCTCTCAGGAAGAACAAGTCAGAAACGTTCTGTTTAACAAAAAGTGTACTGGGGTGTTTTTTCCACCCCGTTATTAAACACACACGTCAACTAAGTTTAGGAAATGTAGAAAACTAGAAAAGTAAACAAACCCCCCTGAAAACCCCATCACTCAGGTTGGGCACATTTTCAAGACATAGAAAGGAGGGTTCCAGAAGATTCCTCCCCAGCGCACAGGCTTTGCAGGGCGTGCGCCACGGAGTGAGGTAGCAGAGAGGCCGTCTGGGCACTGAGTGGCTGGACTGGGCTGTTACAGGAAATCGGGATCGGGCCAAAATAGGTTTGCGACTTCCGGCTAGCACGTTTGGGAACACATGATGGCATAAGCACACATGTACTGCACACAAAATTTATCTGAACTGTTAAAAACCTTCCGAGAGTATTTCTTTCACTGCTACCATATTTTTCATGAGCCTACCAGGAACCAAGCCTCAGAGGAACAAAACAGGCTCCTTGCCTAAATGCTTTAAAAAAAAAAAAAAGGTGTTAAACTTCATGAGTTTCATTCAATTCAACTTTGTTTTGAACACCTAACATGTCCCAGGCAGGGGCAGATCCAGCCTTTGTGGGGCCTAAAATTTATTGTGATTAGGAGGGGGGTGTTTAAGGGGGGGGGGATACATAATATATCTTACTTTCAAAAATTTAATAGAAACCATAACCACGTGAACACACTCCTAGGATCCCTCCCAGGGCCTTGGACAGGACCCGTGCAAGTGAGGAGGAGAGTGGATGTGTTTGGGTCTGTGCCAGTGGAGGGTGGGGCAGGAAAAGCTTCCCAGATCCAGCATGCGATCCAGGCAGAGATCGAGCTGGAGGAGGCAGAGGAGGAAATCTCCTGGCTGGGGAAACTAGTCCAATGGTGGGAAACAAAGAAAAGACTTCAACCAACCTCCTTACTAAGTGAACGCACTTGAACAGCATATGATTCCAACTGGGGTCTCAGAGTTCAAAAGACTCACGGCACTCAGTGCTGGGAAGCTTGTGAGGAAACCAACACAATCCTCAGACACTTGAACAAGAGTTATACACCAGAACAACCTTTCTGGAAAGCAGTCGAGAATACTTTTCAAAGGCCTTAAAACAGGCCCACCTTTAAAAAAAAAAAAAAGAAAAGAAAAATCTTCACCCGAGGATGTATTTTTATTAGTTTTGAGAGAGAAAGGGAGTGGGAGCAGGAGGGGGGTGGGGAGAGACATCTATATGAGAGAGAAACATCGATCGGTTGCCTCTTGTACATGCCCTGACCAGGCCGAAACTTAGGTATCTGCCCTGACCAGGAATAGAATCAACAACCTTTTAGTGCAAGAGACGATGCTCCAAAACACTAAGAACCCGGCCAGGACAAAACATGCCCACTTTTTGACCCAGCAATTCCAGTTCTAGAAATGTATTCTAAAGGAATTATTGCAGAAGTGTTCAAAGATGTAGATCGATGTGCGGCATTATTTTTCCTTTTAAATAAATCCTATATATAAAGTACTAGATTGTAAAGCATGGAAGATTCATATAATGAACTACAAAGTAGTCATTAGAAGTGATGTAATTAGATGGAGACATGAAAAGATGCTCACAATATATTAAGCTTAAAGATTAAGTTACACTAACTCAAAAAGATATCTGCACCCTCATGTTCATCGCAGAATTATTCACAATAGCTGAGACATGGAATCCATCTAAGTGTTTGTCAATGGATGAATAAAGAAGTTGTGGTATACACGTGTGCACACATACACACACACACACACACACACACACACAATATGGAATATTATTCAGCCATTAAAAAAAGGAAATCCTGCCACTTGCAACAACATTTATAGAACTTGTGGGCATTATGCCAAGTAAAGTAAGTCAGACCAAGACAAACACAGTATAATCTCACATATGTAGACTCTAAAACAAACAAACCAAATGACCAATAAGCACATAAGAAAATGCTCAACTCGACTAGTCATTAGAGAACGCCAAGTGCAAACCACAGTGAGATACCACTTCATACCCACTAGCATAGGTATGATCAAAAAATCGGCTGATGGACGCTGGTGAGGATGCGGAAAAATCAGAACCCTTGGACACTGCTGGTGAGAATGTAAAATGGTCAGACACTTGAGAAAACAGTTTAGCAGTTCTTCAAAATGTAACACACAGTCACCACATAAACCAGCAGTTCTACTCCTAAATAAATACCCAGTAGAATTGAAAACGTATGTCCATACAAAAACCTCTACACCAATGTTTATAGCAGCGTTATTCTTAATAACCAAAAACAGGAAACATCCCAAATGCACACCAATTGATGGATGGATTGACAAAACGTGGAATGGCCACGCAATGGTGTGTTACTTGGTAATACACAGGAATGAGTTCTGACATGTGCCCCTATGTGGGTAAATCTTACAAACATTATGCTAAATGAAAGAAGCCAATAGCAAAAGACCGCATGCTCTATGATTCCATTTATATAAAATATTCAGAGTAGGCAAATCTATAGAAAGGAAGTAGATTAGTGGTTGCCAGGGACTGAAGTTGGGGGGTGGGACGTGACTTTTAATGGTGTGAGGTTTCTTTTTTGGGGCGATAAAAATGTTCTAAAATTAGACAGTGAAGGTTGTACACCTGCTAATACACCAAAAACCATCAAATTATACATCTTCACAGGGTGCATTCATGTGGGTTGGTGTGAATTTTATCTCAATAAAGCTGCTATTTAAAAAAAAAATACAGCCGTTTTGCCATCTGATAGGATCAATCAGAAGAATACGGTGTCACTCGTGGGGTATTCCTGCCACCTACGAATAACCTGAATCTAAGAAAGTATCAGACGAACCCAAATTGAGGGGCATTCTACAGAATCACTGGCTCCATCTTTTCAAAATGTCATAGCTGAGGACAAAGAAAAACTAAGGCTGATCCAGATGGAGGAAGGCTGAGACATGACAAGTGAAATGCAACGAGGATCCTGGATTGGGTCTCAGACCAGAAAATTTCTTACTACGGAGGACAAGTAGGACAGTGGGTGACATCTGAATCAAGTCTGTGAGCCGGATAACAACAGCAACAACAACAAACTCATTAATTAATAAAAAAAAATACAGCCATTATCTCTGTACATTTTATAGCATTTGCGAAGAAAAAAAAATTTAACAACAGGCATTATTACGCTTCCCAACTGGGTAAGCTTGAGTGAGCACAAGCTTTGGCTTCCTGGTATACAATGGGGATGAGTAACGGTTCCCAGCATAACAGTATCTAGCTCATGGTTTTGTTCCAAGGATTAAAGGAGATTCCATTTGAACAGCGCTCTAAAGAGCATCCAGCACAAAGCAAGCACTCGAAAATGAGCTATTATGGTTATAACCTTTAAAATAAACAAAACCATTTCCATTTGGAAAACGGAAACATGACCTCCTTCTTACATCACTACACATTCTTGACTCGTTTGTCATCACTGAAGAGGCAGTTCTCCTCTCAGCTGAGACAAACGCCAAGTGCAAAGCAACGGAGATGCAAGAGTAACGTGGCAAATAATTAATGACAGCCGCGGGCCCTGCGGCGGGGCACTCGCTATTGTGCAGGCCCCGCCTCCCGCTCTGCCTGCCCTCAGCCATTAAACCCTCAACAGCATCCGGGAAAGGCACCAGTAGCCTCGTTTTACCGAGGCGGCGGTCAGAGCTCGCACAGGTGGACTTGGCCGAGGTTGCCCAGGGCGTGGGGCCGAGCAGGACTCAGACCCAGGTTCACGTTTCCCAGAGAAAACTGGTACCTGAAGAAAAAAGCTGCTCAAGGGAATCCACGTAAAAATCCACAGTTATTGAGAGAGAGAAAGAGAATTTACATCTTAAAAAATAAAACTGAGTTATAAAAATCAGTGTTTCGTCTTTAATAAAGTTTGTTAGTATCCCAACCATGCCCTAAGTCTTTGTAGGAGCAAAGAATAAAGCAAGAGTGGAGAATTTTTAGCATAAATTCTTGACAAATACTAGTATGATATGACGGGGGCGGGGGGAGGGGTGGTGTCACAGAAAAGTAATTTTTGCTAAAATACATAAGAGCCCTATTCATTTTCACAAGGGCAACTCTTTTTTTTCTCATTATTTTTTAAAATATATATATTTTATTTTTTTTCTTTTAATCTTTATTGTTGAAAGTATTACATAGGTTCTCCTCCCCCCGCCCCCATTAACCTCTTTCAGCCCACTCCTGTCTTCCCCCGTTCCAGACCCTCACCACCTTACTGTCTGTGTCCATGGATTATGCATATAGGGCATCTCTTAACATCATATGAACCTCCCTCTTTTAAAGCATCAAATGTATCACCTTTGCCAGTTTTCTATTCTTCAACTGCCAACACAAAGATACAGACCAGATGGGAAATGGGTGGAAGAGACGCCAGTATGTAGCGGACATGTCTGAATGAAGGCCAATTTTACACGTGTTCCATGTATTATTACATATTCTAATGTATGACAGCTTCCACATTCCTGCGAAACCTCGGTCCTGAAGCTCAGGGACTCAATGAGAAACCTAATACCTAAACTGCTCATGAAATGTAACAAGCAAACTGAATGCCTTCTGCCCTATTTCAATATTGAGTTTACTCATCTGATAGTTATCTTTTGGTTATATCTCTTGAAAAGTGTCCCCTCAGAGCGTAGCATCCTGTCCTGCCCAGTAGAGACCTAGAACCAACAGAAATAAGCTGTTCCTAGTCAGGCCTCAGTGTGCTCTAATAAGCACACAGCTGTGCTCTGGGAAGGGCACAGCACCAACCCTGCCCTCCCTGCCTTAGGCTAGCAGGGCAGTCTGCAAAGTATTTGTAAATTCAAACAGCTTGCTAGCAATAGAGCCTAAACAAGACCACAGAATATCCGGGCATGTTCTCAGTACTCCATCCGCTTCCTCGGGCATTCCCAATCTCTCTAAGCTCCTTGGTAACTAAAACCAGCAGGCGCAAGATGAAAATTCACAAAAGATGAAGGCATACCTACCTGAGTGTAACAAACTGGTGAGTTAAAACCCCACTGACATCTGACAATGCAGACATCCTGTGTAACTAAAATAACACAGGAAAAAAAGCAGAGAGTCTTGAGCAGGAAAAAGGCAAAAGATACGAAGGTGTCAGCAATGGCATTAACAAAGGCTCAGAGGAGAATGGGCTTAGAAAAGTTATCTTAAAGAACACTGTGCATTTTTGGATGCCCTATTAAAATCTGGTAACTATCCCTTTGTTGTTGTTAAAATATTGCTGAGAGGCTTAAAAATATCCAATGTTATTATTTTTCCAGTATCTATATATATAAAAGCCTAATATGCAAAGTGTCCCCTTGGGAGTTCAACCACTCACTGTAATGTGCGCTGACCACCAGGGGGCAGCGAAGAATGAAGGGAGGAATTTCGTGCACTGGGCCTCTAGTTTTAACTAATAAAATAAACAAATGACCCTGCCTTCCTCATCATCCCTGCCCTAGGACAGGCCTTACTCAGGGTTCCTCACATTTTTATTTGCATAATCCCAAAGAGGGTTTGGAGAAAAAAGATATACTCCACACATTTTTAAGTTAACACTGAGATTTTCACATTGTAATTTCAAATGGTTGCAAAAAATATAATTTCTGGCATATTGTAACATTAAACTTTAAATAAAACAATTACAGCGCTTTTCAATGCATTTATTCTGGTCTAAATTCCATCACCATTTCCCACATGCCAACATCCATTTAAAAAAAATAAATGAATATACTCTTTAAGAGTTGGAAATTGTGCATCATTTCCCTTTCTCCTGGATCTCATCTCTCCATTCCACTTTCCCTAAAGTATTCCATCCTAATACACTTAAGAGCTTCAAAATCTATCAAATCTCTGCAGGAAAAGTCTGTAAACAAACTGAGATTTATGTATTTAGCCACACAAATCAGTGCTGAGTTTCTTCTAAATTGAGTTAAATACAGTTATTATTGCAAGGACAAAACTGACCAAGAGAAACATTATAAACTAGGGGCCTGGTGCACGAAATTCGTGCACTGGGTGGGGGGGGGGGGGAGTGTCCCTCAGCCCAGCCTGCCCCCTCTCACATACTGGGAGCCCTCAGGCGTTGACCCCCATCACCCTCCAATCGCAGGATCGGCCCCTTGCCCAGGCCTGACGCCTCTGACAGAGGTGTCAGGCCTGGGCAGGGGACCCCCATCTCCCCCCCGATCACTGGCTCTGGCCCCCGCCCAGGCCTGAGGCCTCTGGCCCAGGAATCATGCCTGGGCAGGGGACCCCCATCTCCCTCTGATCGCTTGCTCCGACCCCCGCCCAAGCCTGACGCCTCTGACCCAGGCTTCAGGCCTGGGCAAGGGGACCATCATATCCCCCCAATCCCCGGCTCAGCCCCCCGCCCAGGCCTGATGCCTCGGCCAGAGGAGTTGACCCTCATCACCCTCTGATCACCAATCACCGGATCGGCCCCTTGACCAGGCCTGAGACCTCCGGCAGAGGTGTCAAGCCTGGGCAGGGGACCCCCAGCTCCCCACGGTTGCAGGCTCCACCCCTGCCCAGGCCTAACGCCTCTGGCCTAGGCGTCTGGCTCGGGCAGCGGGGACCCGCAGTGGCAGCAGCCCTGCGATCGTGGGCTCCGCTTTAGGCCCAGGCAAGGGACCCCTAGCTCCCGGGACTGCCAGCTTCGACCGTGCCCAGCTCCCATCGCTGGCTCCACCCCTGCTTCCTGCTATCACTGGCCAGGGCGGAAAAGGCGCCTGATTCTCCGATCATGGCTGGGGGGCAGGGCAAAGGCGGCCCTGCCCCCCAGCTCTTAGCTCCCCCCTGGGTTTCCGATCACTGTCAGTGGCAGGGGGCTTCTTCCTGCTTTCCCTTTCACCTCCCTGCATTGTGCCTACATATGCAAATTAACCGCCATCTTGTTGGCAGTTAACTGCCAATCTTAGTTGGCAGTTAACTGCCAATCTTAGTTGGCAGTTAATTTGCATAAAGCCCTGATTAGCCAATGAAAAGGGTAGCGTCGCACGCCAATTACCATTTTTCTCTTTTATTAGTGTAGATTACTCACTGTAAGTAACATTTTATTGGTAATGTGCATCTTGATGTGTATGGGACTTTCCCTCCTAGGAGTTCATTCTTTGTACAAGATTATTACTGAAACCAGACAAGATTCCACACGAAATCTATTACCATGTTTAGTTCTTATAAACACTAAGAAAATGTGTAGGTAGGTGGAAATGGAAAAGGATTTTTCTAGCAAAGAATAATATGCATCCATAGGTGTAATAGCTACTAATCTAGCAGCTGACCACTCAGTGAAGTTTTCTTTCAATTGTACTGAATGGGAAATTTATTTGCAAAAGAATCCTTTACCCAGTGATTAGAGTCATTCATTCTCTCAGCAGCCACACTGATATTTTAATTATGCCTTTGCTTGGCACCCTGATGGTTAGGGGTAAGTGAGAGATGTGCCTTCCCTTTAAAGGATGGTAATTCTGAAAGGGAAGGTGTTAAAGGAGAACCAGCAGGCCACCTGGGCCACCGGCATGTTCTCAGGCAGGTCAATTTTAGGACTAATTACGCTGAAGATCTAAGAATCTGACATTGATTCCCTTTAAATTATAGGTGCCTGCATACCCCTTGAAAAGGCTTCCAAGTACCCCCAGGTGTGCCTCCCCTGGGATCTGAAGGCCCCTGCCCTAAGACTCAGGCAAGGATAGACCTCAAGTTCAAAGGCAGATGGGGATGAAAGAGAATCCCAGTCTAAA
Organism: Myotis daubentonii; assembly: GCF_963259705.1. Lineage (NCBI taxonomy): Eukaryota > Metazoa > Chordata > Mammalia > Chiroptera > Vespertilionidae > Myotis > Myotis daubentonii. The sequence goes on from NC_081844.1 coordinate 53,460,649, forward strand.
GACTAAGAAAAATGTATCCAAAGTCTGATTCTAATTTGGGCTGTTTCATACACATATTCTTTGACAAATGAGGGTCAGGTATCAAAACCCTCACATAAAGAGGAGTGTTTTCATCCCTTCCACATCATCAGACGGGCTTGCTTTTTTAAATGAAAGTGTAGCCGTCTGCAATAATGCACAGCGTCACCCTTTCCCTGACAGATCATATTCCAGTTAGCAAGATCAAAACATGGGCACCATAAAAGCAGCTGCCGGTCTATTACAACAGCAATCTCCACGCAGCAGTTTCAACTCTGGGGGCCCATAATATTCTCATTCATTACCGTAGGGTGAGGTCAGTTGCATCATCTTTTCGTTTGTTAAAAAAACTCTTGTGGAGGAATCTGTTAGAGGGTGAACGTCCTTCAACCAAGAAATGACCAGGGAAACTTCTGCACAGTGACTGAGCCTGAACATTTCATATTTTGTGTGCAGATCTGCGACTACAACGGAGGAAGTGTCAAGGATGGGGAGAATAAGCCTTCCCTGTAACTGTAGTTAGAAGCTCTTGGAGGTGGTTTTCTGTGGGTTCTTAGAAGTGGATGCTGAGACAGAGTCCGGTGTACAGGATATTTACGAAGGATTAACGCCTGTGGAAGGGAGGGGGCAGAGGCAGGACTGGGTGAAGGGAGAAGTCGGGCAGAGGGAGAAGTCAAGCGGCAATAGAGATCTGCAAAGCCCCGGCCAGCAGCACACGAGCTTTGGAGTGTTTACCGCCCATCAGAGTTGTCCAGTCTCGGGCTGAAACGATTGGGCTTTATACCCGTCTTCACCAGTCACCCGTGTGGACTGCCTCTCAAAGGGCATGTTTTTGGGTGTTGGATGGCTGTCGGTAGCTGAGGCAAACGCTGAAGCCGGCATCCACCCCCAGCTTCCAGCACAGCACATCTCCATGCCTGCCACACTTGCTCTTCCTTGAGTAGAAGACAAGGTTAAAGCGATACTTTAGAGATTAATTTCTCGCCTTTGCCATCAACCTGTTATTTAGTGATCTCCCAGAATCCTTTGAACATGCCCTCCACATCTGGATAGTTCTGTCTTGTGAATCCTGACTTCCCAACAGAGAATGCACAACAAAAACCAGAAACAGAGCCCATTGCCCTGTATTACCCAGCCTCTCTTGCTGTTAGGGAGCTTTCCTTCATTTGACACCAAACACCGTGCTAGAGTCCTTAAGTGCTTTCTCATTCAATGCTTTCTTCTCACTGCTGTATTGTAGATAACGCCACCCACTAAATAGATTCCCAGTACCAACCAATGAATGTTGTATAGCTCACAGGCTTCCTTGAATTGAGGGATGTGAGTTTTCTGCTTTTTCTTCCTTTATTAAAGATTTGCTTCCAGTCTCACCTGTGACTATACCATAACATAACCTTTCATTTCATGACCCTTTCAAAGCACTTTCATAACCAGTGCCTTGTTAATTCTAGAATGAGGCTGGCAACACAAACATTCACCTTATTTCGCTTGTGGTAAAATAAACATACCCCAAATCACACCACTGGGAAGCTGTGGGACCCAGGCTCCCTGACTCCTTGTCCTGGCTCTGGCCACGAAACTGAATTAACCCCATGTTTTTCTTAACTATTAATATTTCAGTTTATCGAACAGTCTATCCTAGTAGATTTATCAAAGCTACCTCCTAGTAGCTGCTTTAAATAGAACTAAATGTACATAATGTCTGACAGGCAGAATTTTCTCATTTTGTTCTATGTTCAACAGCTTCCCATGGTGCCCATTCTATCTATTATTTAATATTAGAGGCCCAGTGCACGAAATTCATGCACTTGGGGGGAGGGGCGCGGCCTCAGCCCAGCCTGCGCCCTCTTGCAGTCCGGGAGCCCTCAGGGGATATCCGACTGATGGCAGTCGGACATCCTTAGTGCTGCCGCAGAGGTGGGAGAGGCTCTTGCCACCACCACTGTGCTTGCCAACTGTGAGCCTGGCTCAAGGCTTCTGGCTGAGTGGCGCTCCCCCTGTGGGAGCTCACTGACCACCAGAGGGGCAGCTCCTGCATTGAGCATCTGCCCCCTGGTGGTCAGTGTGTGGCATAGTGACCAACAGTTCTGCTGTTTGGTCGATTTGCATATTAGCCTTTTATTATATAGGATGGTTAATACTATCCCAGTCTATGCTTTTTTAAAGTGTGTTTTTATTGATTTTAGAGAGAGATGAAGGGGGAGAGAGAGAAATATCTGCTGCATGTGGCCTTACTCAGAACTGAACCAGTAACCTCTCAGTGCATGAGACGACGCTCAACCAACTGAGCCACGCTGGCCGGGTGGTCCTTGTTTATGTTTAAAGCTGTTATGCTCCAAAGGAAAAAGAAGGAATAATAACCAAATCCTTGGAATGTGACATTTCCCTTGCATTCTAAGAATGAATAAGGGAAAAAGTGAATTAAACAAGAAAGTTGCAGCAATGGAAAACATCACATGAACAGTTGCTACGTGTTAAGATTCTTGAGAAGTTTCCTAAGTGAGAAAGCACTCCTCACGGTAAGTGTGAGAAACTGAAATTATGTCTTCATTTGTTTGTTTGAATGCACAGTTTATAGAGTTTAACCTTAACCTTTAGGCATCTCTGGATTTCTCCAACTACAAATAAATCTCAAGTATTTGGGTCAACAGAAATAAACATGATCAGGAAGACTAGGGAAAAAATGAAAAAAGGTCATCCAGCAAGATAAGACTTTGCAGTAACTGGCTTTCTAGAAATTTCACATCTAGGAACAGGGTCATGGATCCCCCAGTTAAGCTCCTAACAGAAGCAAAAAATGTGAAAAATCAAAGATTTTTCCCCGCATGAGCATGGAGAGTTATAGCACTCCCAGGGCAGAAAACTCAAATAGCAAAAAGTTATGAACACCAAATGCTGCAAACATCCTCTAATAGTCAAAGCGATCTGTACAAACTGTCTCCATACCAAAGAATAATGTATGACTAATACCAGCCTCACAAAACTCAGCCATTTCCAGTTTTCTCCTTATCTGCTGATCTTTTCTAAAGTAATGTTAAACTGAACCTTTTCAGCAGAGCCCACTTAAATATATTTCAGCCACATTAAAAGCTTCTTTGGGCCCTTGCCGGTGTTGCTCTGTGGTTAAAGCATGGGCCCGAGCATGGAAGGGTCATGGGTTCCATTCCCAGTCAAGGGCACGTGCCTGGGTTGCAGGTTTGATCCCTGGTCCCAGTGGAGCACATGCAGGAGGCAACCAATTGATGTGTCCCTCTCACATCGATATTTCTCTCTCTCTCCCCACTCCCTCTCTCTCTCTCAAAAAAATTAATGGAAAAAATATACTCAAGTGAGGATTAACGAAAGAAAATAAAAAAGCTTCTGTGATTTTAATGCCTTGTTTAACACATAATAATTCATATCAACCAAAGAATAAGTGAATATGTCATTCGACCTTTGTGTTAATTCTGAGTTGAAACAAGTCTTATATTCCAGGATGTAAATGTATTGATAAATAAAGACTTACTGTGACAAAGAGAATGCTAGCTGCCAACCCCAATAGCTGTTTTCCCCTTCCTCCTCAAAAGCAATTCTTAACTAGGCACATGGCTGCAGAACAGATTTCGTTTCCCAGTCAATCTTGCAATTGAGATGCAATCACGTGATTAAGTTACAGAAATGAGATGCATATTGAAATGTGGGGGCTACTTCCAGGAAGTGAGCTTAAAGGGTAGAGCAGGTAAGTAGGCATTTTAGACTAGGAGACAGAGGAGCCACAACCTGGATGATTCCAGCTCTGGCCTGCCCTCTGCGCTCTCACATAAGCAGTCTAGAGGCAAACATCTCTCTGGTTTACTCCACTTACATCTTGTGGATGCAACCAGGTTTCCTGTCTCCTGAAGCCGACCCTCATCCTAACCATACACCTCTCACCATCTCATCAGTAGCAGTGATGGTAAGAACAGCAGTAACACCTGCACACACACCCTGAGAGCCCTTCCCATGTGCCAGAAAATACATTAGGAGCTTTACATACATCATTTATTTTATTACTTGCAAGAATCCTGTGAGGTGGGCATTCTAAGCCCCATATCCTCAGTTAGGCCCCCAGTGTGGTCAATCAGAAGTCCCGAACCGTGATGTCTTTATTAGCAACCCACTGCCTGCCAAACCCTGCCCATCCTCCCCCGAAATACCTTTGAGACTCTTCTCTTTATCCTTGTCATGCTGAAATTTCACAATATGCTTGGTGGGCCTTCTTAGTCTTTCACTGTAGAGGCTTTTCTCTGTCTCCATCAGTTACTATCTCATCCATTTTCAATCTTCCAGAATTTTTTTTGGAATTTCTTATCAACTGATAACTCCTTTCCCAAAAATTTCTTCACAATGAGATTTGTCTACCTTTTCCATTTCTGTCCTGTCATACTAAATGAGGTCTTGAGAGAGTGAGAAGACTAAGTCATGTGGTCATTCTGGAATCAATTTTTACAATTAAGAAAACAGTGCACATGCCTGTGTGTGTGTGTGTGTGTGTGTGTGTATTTCTCTGATCTCAACAGGCTATGATAGGTCCAAATCAACAAGATGAAACCTTAACAAGACCAAATGTGAGCACACTTAAAGGGTTTTTTCTTTTAAAAAAGGCAATTAACTAAGTGTGTACTGAGAAAAAGAACTTAACAGTTCCTGGTAAAAAGAAGAAAAGGAAAAGGGAAATGGAGAGGTGTAAGGATTTTTTTTGTTTTTGCTTTTGTTTTTGTTCAGCCATAAAACCAAGATGGTCCAAGCAGGAAATGACTGATATAATTGCTAATGAAATCTTAGGCTTCATTAAAATAAGCAGAGTCCAGGCCAAAAAAAGAAGACGAAGAAGAAAGAAATTCACCACATATGGCACCATTCAGATCTCAACTGAATCATTTTATCCAGTTTTGCCCAAACTGATAAGAACAGATACTACACTTGATCTTAGCCAAAAGGCCGAGAAGCGATCAGTTTTGCCCAAACTTAAACTAAAAAAAGAGTTCTGACCAATTTAACATTAGAACTGGAAAAAAAAAAAAAGAAGAAGTTACAAAGATGATTTGGTATAATCAACCTGGAGATGAGATTTGATAACTGTCCCCAAATCTGGGAAGAACGCCTGTCCTATTGCAGACGCAGACGGTGCTTCAGAAAGCAGACTGGGATCACCTGGTGCAAGGGCCCGAGGCGGCAAATGTGAACTCACAATCAGAGAGATCTTCACACTGAGAGGCCCAACAGGGGAATCAGTTTCAAAGATGATGAACTCCCCACCACCTGAAGTGATCAGGCTGAAGCTGAGTAATCAATCGATCAAGATGCCAGGATGTATTTCTTTGTTGGCAGAGAGTTAGACAATTCTTGTCAAGACGGCTACACCAGTGGAGGATGTCCCCCAGCCTAGCCTAGCCATGGGCAGGTGAGTACTGGGCAACCTCCCAAGGACAGTTCTGAGCTCTAGCACCTGAGCTCTGAGCATCACTGACTGTGGGAAAGGGACTGCCTGGGACCAGTGCTCACAGATACAAGGCGCAGTCTTGGAGCCATGAAACAGTGAGGACGGGTCTGACTCACCCCACTTACTAACAGAAGAAAAAAGAAGCAGCAGCCAGATAAGGGCTCTGGAAAATGAGAGGCAGCCCAAGTTCTCTATGTAAGACTGCATTCAGATAGCAGGACAACAAAACCGGTCCGGGCTCACATACTACATACAGGCTTGCACACTGCAAATGCAGAATCGGCTCTGCCGTGCCATACTGAGAGGTGTTTCTTAGTTCTGGCGGGGGCTTTTTCCAAGAAAGGTTGGCCAAAGCTCAGAGCGGATATAAACTGCAAAGTCTGGAACAGACTCTGTCCTGCATATGTCCCATAAACTTCTAAAGGGCGGCTTCTCCGTTTCCAGCAGCCGAAGACTGGTTTCCAAAGTGACTGAAGCAGAAAAAGATGAGGGCAACTGGGAAGCACAGCGCTGCCCAGAGGGCTGGGTGAGATGCTCCCGGGGACTCCTGGGGCCGCGGAAGCTCACTCCCCGCTGTTCACACTCTGTTCAAGTTCTGCTGCCTGTGAAAAGTTTAAACGGAACTGTACTTACCCTCTACCTCCCTCCCCACCTCCAGAAACACACACTACGCTACACTACACACCCTCTCTCACACTCACAGGCTGCAGTGATCCATGTAAGAATGTGCAGCCTCTATTCCAGAATCCTACAAAAAAAAAACATTTTTATGAACCAGATCACTAAAACACATGTTCCAGGATTTCGAATTAAACAGCGAGCCGGAAATGAGTGGGAGAGCAGGCAAAGCTGGCTTCGGCCCTTCTTGGCTCTGCTGCTCCCCTCAGGGCTTCTGGGCCCAAAGCGGACTTTTAGGAAAAGTTCCCAGTGCTGGGAGGGCCCCTCCCAGTCTCTTCATCCTCTAAGCGGGCAGAAGCATATAAAGAAAGGCCTGCAGGAGGAGGACTGCCTGCACAGGATGCCTCAAAATCCCCGGCTCTGTCCACTGAACAACGCCATGAATGAAGTGAGATGCTCATTTTCCATGCTCCGGCTCCGCCCATCCACCTCCTCCAACTTACATAAACCCCTAGAACGGCAGGCAGACAGAAAAGGAGCTGTGCCGTAAATCTGACGGCATACAGAGAGTGAGAAGGCAACACAACATTTTTCTTTATTTAGTCAAAAGCTTCAAAATGCTTCAACTCTACCTCTGCTTATCGAAATTCTACCTCTGCTTATCGAAAACCTCCAGGATGTCCAAGGAATCTGAGCCTAGAAGGTGTGTGCCTGGGTGCTCATTGCAGAATGCTTTCGAGTTGTCTTTGTTTTTGAAATTTTCATGAGAAAAAAATATTTGGGTAATTTGGTATTTTGGTGTTATGGGAAGACAGATGAAAGAGTAAAGAGTGGAGAAAAAGTTTCTAATCTAGATATATGTAAAACCCTCATATGCAAATAGACCGAACAGTGGAACAACTGAACAACCAGTTGCTATGACGTGCGCTGACCACCAGGGGACACGTGTGGACCATGGCAGGCGTCAGCAGCAGGCAGCAGAGCAAGGAACATGGCGGGTGTTGGCCGTAGTGGGATGGTGGAGCAGGTGAGTGGGGGCACCAGACCAAGGTGGGGTGCCGGTTGCTGTCATCAGGGCAAGCCTCTAGTGGTTACTGAAAATTCTTTGCTCCATGCACCATGGTCCCGCAGGGCACTTGCACTTGCACCTGCTGCTGGTGCCGGAGCCACCACTCGCACCCACTGCCGGGCCCAATTGCCCCTCAGGGCTTCTCCACCTCCCCCTGTTCCTGAGGGGCAGTCAGGGCAGCAGCCACCACTCGCACCTGCTGCTGGTGCCGGCCCCAATTGCTCCTCGCCGTCAGCAGGTGCGAGCAGGGCCAGTGCCGTCAGCGCATGGGAGTGACGTGAATGCTTGCCATCACTTTCTAATTTCAAGTGTGTGAGTTCAGCACATAGATAACTTTCTTTTGCAGAATCAGAGAGAACAGAACCAAAGAACCAACGGACCTGGAATACAACTGGGACGTGGAAATGCTGGACCTGAGGTGCACACCTCAAAAACAGGCCTTTGAAAATAGGAAGAACATGAAGTGGAAGGCCTAATTTAATCCACTTAATTCTCCTGGTAGATGTATCCATGGAGCAAAAAGTGTCCAAGGGGGATGGAACCACTGGTTTCTGACAGGTTTGCCTCAGGGGCCAGAGGACGAGTGACTAAGACACAGGTGTAACAGGAGGATGTTTTCAGCTTCAAGCAGCACCAGGCCTAACTCGGAGCAGGGTAAGAGTCTTCCTCTCACTTGACTCAGAACCTGCAGTCCTGGTAGACACAGACACAGACAGGCCTGGGGCAGGTGGACGCAGCAGCTCAATGATTTCACCACTTCCCATCTTGCCACCCCCTCAGCATCCTGTCCTCATGTTGCTCTGTAGAGATAAGAAAGACTCTCCCCAAGTCCTCAAACAACATTCCCTTCAAAACTATCTTCACAAACATCCAATTCTAAATCATTTGTGACAAATGGCACTGTCGTCATATCACACACATACACACACACACACACACACACACACACAGTGCAGAGGGGACTGACTTAGACTAACCGCGATCCATGTCTGGAGTTGGTCATCCCTGCCGTGACTGCCACCCCAGCTGAGTGATAAGATGGGGGGAGATAAAAGTCCCTTTGCCTCAGTGGGCCTCCCCATCCCCGGTGTAACCAAGCAGCCTGTATCACCTTGTGTATACCGGGCTCTTACAGAAAATGCTGTTTAAGTAAAGTGCTCAGTGACTGAAAAAATTTTGTTTTGTTTTGTTTTCTGAAGCTGTGGTTCAGACCCAGCTTCTGGAGTAATGCCTTGGCAAGTACTATTTGACACCTTTCTAAAGAACTCCTACGTTAAATCCACTAATCTGTTTGGATAATCTGAATGGGATTCTCTCAAGCAACCGTCTTTCTGATGTGCACCTCACCACCCTGCAGCGGCGGGCCTGGCGTCCGAAGGCCTGCTGGCCCTCTGGGAATTCACCTTGAGGCTTCTTCTCTGGCCGGGGCTGACACCCACTCCCTGAGCAGGTACAGCCACAGCCTGTTAACATGTGGAAACAGCTTCTGGTAAATAGCTACTCCTACTCTCCCTGGGCCCCTCACACCTCCCCAGGACAGAGGGACTAAGGGCAGGGGTTCCCCACGCCAGTCTTGGGGCCAGTGTTGAGAGCATCACCCTAACCAGCCTGTGGGGTCAGCTCCTAGAGACCTCCTCTGACAGCCCAGCAATCCCAAACTCCTGCTAACTAGCTCTTCTCACACTTCCCTTTCCCAGGCCCACAATCACTTCTCATTTGCAAGAAGACAAGCTCCCATTCTTCAGGCTGCAGCCTTCACTGAGGTCGTACAGGTGGCTGAGAAGCACCTGAGCAGAAGGGGCTTTTGGGGGCTCCAGCACTCAGAAGCCATCAGGTTTATCCTTAGCTAGGTCCCAGTCCCCTAAGTCAAGATGTCTTATTTTCTAATGCACCTTATGTCCTAATAAGAAAAAAAAAAATCGCCCTGGCCGGTTTGGCTCAGTGGATAGAGCGTCGGCCTGGGGACTAGAGGGTCCCAGGTTAGATTCCGGTCAGGGGCATGTGCCTTGGTTGCGGGCACATTCCCAGTGGGGGTTGTGTAGGAGGTGGCTGATCTATGTTTCTCTCTCATCTGATGTTTCCAACTCTCTATCCCTCTACCTTCCTCTCTGTAGAAAATCAGTGAAGTATATTAAAAAAAGGAAAAAAAGAAAAAAGAAAAAAATCACTACTAAATGAAAACCCTGAACATTGTCAAGTGTCTTCAACATAATTGTGTGTGTTTGTGCTGTATCCCCCAGGTAGGCCGTGTTTCTACAGCAGTCCTGGGAGCTATTATAAAGACAAAGCAGCCGATGAGGAACCCTATCATAATAGCTGGCACAGACCCCCCACTCAGTCAACGTCTGTGCTGTCCTTTAAGGTAAATGATTATTTTAGTGTGGTAGACGTAATTGACTTATTACATTATACTAGTTTCAGGTGTACAACATAATGATTCGATGTTTGTATAGATTGTGAAATGATCACCACAATAAGTCTAGTCAACATCTGCCTGTAATTTTTTTCCATATAAAAATTCACTATCATGGACATCTTTCTCACGCAAATATGTTACTACGACATTATATGGGTGTATTGTTGTACAGACATTTAGGTTATTTCTCATTTTCCCCCCAATATAAATAGACATTGTTTTAAGTACATCTTTGTAAACTTATCCTACTGTTTCCTTAAGAAACTCTTAAGGTAGGTGCTGCTAACTGCATAGTCCACCCTGAAGAGCTTCTTTCACGTGAACCCCTTTAATCCTCATGCAGTCTTGGAAGGCAGGTACTGTTATTTGTCCCAGTTTTATAGAGGAGACAACTGAGGCTCCAGGTCACACAGCTGGTAAACCACAGAGCTGGGATTCAAACCCTGAGCCCGGGGCCCGGGGCCTTTTTCCCTGCACGGGTTCTGCCTTCTCAAAGGCCACCATTCCCCCCCAAAAAAAGGATTCCCCCCTGCAAGCCAGAAAAGGGCATGGGCCAGCTCAGGGTACCTTGCTGCTACCCTGCAGCCACAACTACAACTAGGATACCCTCTCAGTCTCACAGCAGGTAAGGTTGGGGCACTTACGTGTACGTTCCAAAAGCCTTGCCTATATTTATTTAATTCTTACAACAAACTCTGCGGTCGGTACTATTCCTAATACCCATGTTTTAGAGAAGGGGAACTCAAACACAGAAAGTTCTGGCGACGTGCCAGAAGTCGCCAGCTAGTAAGTAGGAAGTCAAATTCAAACCCAGCTGGTGGGGTTCCAAGCACATCCCTTAGCCACGGAGCTACCACCCTAACTTGAGGTTGAAAAAGAAATACCCTGCCTCATGTAATCATGAGCATATTCACCTGTGTCTCACCATCTTATTCACAGCCTGCTCCCAACCACCTCTGGCTCCAGGCAAACAGCCCTCACCTTGGCTCATGAACTTCCTTACCCCACTCCTCCTCACCAGCTGTTTCTTCCTTACGCCTCAACCTCCCATCTTCATCCCACTTTTTACTCTGTTCTTCCCACCCACCCCTAGCCCCAACCCAACATTCTATGAAGCCAGAAAAAATGTAAGTAAAAAGTACTAAATTAAAAACTCAGCTCATAAACACACACTACTTCATGGGTCGCCAAAGTCATGCGTTCCTTCTCTGAAAACTATATACTAGTACATTCCTTGAGAGCAGAGCCTGTGTTTATAACCTGCTGGTTAACCAATATGCTTTAGGCTTTCTAATAACCATGCAATGGCAGTCTCCTGGTACCAGAATAGTCTTTATTTACCGATTCCATCACAATATTTGTTTTCCCTAGGCCCAATTTGGTACATTTGAGGTATTATATGCATAACCTTGAGACTCAGTCAAAGATGACTTAAGCAAAGTTTTATGCCTATTTATTAATGCAATATAGATTCAAAATAACCTTTGAAAATCTCTCCAACTAGAAGCATCATTAATTTGGAAAATGTAATGATTTAGGGAAGGATGAGCAAAAACTCAACATTTCAACAAGCTCCCTCTATTTTTAATTCAGAGTAAACTCAAGAGGAAAATATTTTAATACTAAACATTTAGTTATAAGAATAATCTACAATCAAACCAACACATTAATTATAAGTCACCATCATCATAGACATTTTGATCAAACCCCTTGAGCTGACTAAATATGTATGTTTTTAAAAACTGTCCTTTTAAATAATCTTTAGGTCAAAGTTTACACAAATCAATACTGCATTTTCCTAGCTAACATGAATTAACAATATAGCAATATAAGTAGATAAATGATACTATTCCACCTTGTTTTCTTGGGCCACTCACCTTATAGAGAGAAACTAAAGACAGAAATGAGAGCAAGTGAGAATTTTCTAATCATTTCAATTGACATCATGTCTGTAAATGTGAGGCTTTCAATGTCTCGTGGCTTCATACCTAGACTCCAATCTAGGCTCTAACACTTCCCCAGGGTAACAAGAACTGAAACCTTGAGAAGTGTAAGTCTCAACATTCACAGTAAAATGGAGCTAAGGCTATTTCCCCTGGGAGGCTCTATGAATTAAATCCGCTAATATTTACTTAAAAAAACACACACACACACAAAAAAAAACAACCCAGAAATGTTACTGGTAAATGTCGTTCTCTACACCCAGACTCTTGGTTTCACGACCCGTTTGCCAGATGAGATCTGCTTTGCAAGGTTATGTGGGTCAAAGGAGAATACACAGCTCTGTGCTTTCAACTGAAAAGTGCGATGTGTTAGCAACTGTGCCGAAAAACCAGTATACCTGAGCATTCTTAGTTTCAAAAATTAACATTTTAATTTCTAAATAAAAAGTTTAGGCTACAGCCTGGCCGGTTTGGCTCAGTGGATAGAGCATCAGCCTGCAGACTGAAGGGTCCCAGGTTCGATTTCAGTCAAGGGCACATGCCTGGGTTGCGGGCTCGAAGCCCAGTAGGGGGCGTGCAGGAGGCAGCCGATCAATGATTCTCTCTCATCACTGATGTTTCTATCTCTCTCTCCCTCTCCCTTCCTCTCTGAAATCAATAAAGGAATATATTTTTTTAAAGTTTAGGCTACAAAAGGAATATATACTCAGTATAATAACAATCGTGGCAAGCAGAGTCAAGTTCAGGACTTGCCCGTATGGTGCTTTTGCACAAAGTTGAATAAGATGCCCCCTCTGGGAAGACACAGCACCAAGGGCAGCAGGGCAGCCTGGCAACCCTGTGTGCAGCAGCATAAAGCAAGATGCCCATGTCAGCCTAGCCCCTCTCCCTGAAGGCCAGGACAGACTTAACTTTTCAGGGCTTCAATTCCCAGGTAGTTGTTAGGGCTTCAATTTTTATAATAATCAAAGGCTAGTCCTGGCCGGTGTGGCTCAGTTGGTTGAACGTCCTCCTTTGCACCAAAAGGTCACTGGTTCGATGCCTAGGATGCAGGTTCAGTCCCCAGTCAGATGGAGTGAACCTACACAGGAGGCAACCGATCGATGTTTCTCTCTCTCTCTCCCTTCTTCTCTAAAATCAATAGAAACATATTTTTTAAAAATTAACGGCTCATGCCGAAACCGGTTTGGCTCAGTGGATAGAGCGTCGGCCTGCGGACTGAAAGGTCCCAGGTTCGATTCCGGTCAAGGGCATGTACCTGGGTTGCGGGCACATCCCCAGTAGGGGATGTGCAGGAGGCAGCTGGTCGATGTTTCTCTCTCATCGATGTTTCTGACTCTCTATCTCTCTCCCTTCCTCTCTGTGGAAAATCAATAAAATATATTAAAAAAAAAATTAACGGCTCAATATTTAATAGTAAGATGTGTCTTAAAGCCTCTTAATCAAGTTTCTAGTTTTTAGTAGAAATAACATCTGCTAAAGGCTGCCAAATATATCCAAGACTAGACATTATAAGGAAAATACTCCAAAAGCTATAGAAGTTTAAAAAACTAACATACTAGAATAGTAACTAATAACTTTTGGATATTAAAAGTCTTTATTTGGGGGACCAAAAGAAACCTTAAAAGAAAAAGTACTCACCAAAAAAAAAAAAAAAAAAAAAAAATAGCACTGCTAAAAAGTAACCTGGAGATTTAACTATGCAGAGTGGGGCAAAAGTAGGTTTGCAGTTGTACATATGGAAAATAATACAATAACTAATAAATAATAATACAAGAATAGGATAAATTGTGTTTCATGTACTCACAACCGTAAGCCTACTTTTGCCACACCCTGTATTGAATGTACGCCGAGGGCTTTTTCTGTCACAAAATAAATGCACACACCACACAAATAGGGAGAAAATGACGACTGTGACAAAACGTTCGGAGCTGTCCCTAAACAGACTCACAGGAATAAAATCTATTTCCACTAACCACTTGAATGATTACAGAGGAACAGAAGACTTACATGGACCACTGAGAAAACTGTAATACAAAAGCCTGGGTATCCAGTTTCATATGATTAACACCTATAATCACCATCTACTTGATCAAAATCCCTAAAGGACAAAAAGAAAAAGAAAAAGCCTGCAATCCAGATGCTAGGAGATTTTTTTTTCCTCTTCTCCCTTTCCTCACCAGTTTCCTGCTCCATTTATTCCCTGCCTACTCCACCGTCTCTCCTTTTATTAGTCAATAGTACAGGTGGGCACCTCTCCTTCTCCGGTTTCCTCTTGTAGCCCCAATTCAAAAGCAGAACTACAATATAAATCATGTGTGTTTACATGACACAGGCCTTTCACTCAGCAAGGCACCAGGTCACCTGATATCTGTGTGTCCATGAGCCTAGTCCATGGCCAAACGTGTTTCTGAACTCTCAAGGCCAACACCTACAACACATCTCTGAACTACCTTTTGTTTTTGTTGTGCTTGTTTTTATTTATGTTTAGGCTCATTTTTTTTTTAATCCCAGAATTTCGGTTTCCAGTGAGGATCAACACAACTTCAACGTACCCCAGGATAACTTTAAGAGGCTTAGGCGATTTACGATAAACTTCCTCCTTTCATTGTGGTAAATGTGGTGAAGTAAGAAACCCCTTCCCAACTACCTAAACATACTTTCAAATTAAAACGAAGCCTGAATTTACAACCCAGGTTAAATGGATTAAAAGATTAAGGAATAGAGAGCAAGTGTTTTCTCCACCTCACTCTCACATTTCAACCTCAAATTACCTTAGCCCTCTAATGACTAGAATAGTCATTGTGAAGGCGCCTAATTACCAAGAATTATACCAGCCGTAACCAATTTCAAGATCACAGATCAGATTTTCCCAAAACATGAATCTGCTAATTAAGTTACATGAAAGTCAAGTAACAGGCAATTTGGATGTGACATTTATCCACCTGAAAGTAGACTTATAGGTGAAGTATTAAAATTCACAGCAGCTAGTCCTATGGTTAGCACTATTATACGCCTGGATAATTGCAGTTAAAATACTGCATGTGGAAGCAGAAAGAGACTAATCTTGATTCAAGCATTTCCAGGAAACACCAAAGGATTCTCCCACCCAACCAATAAATGGCTCCCAGGATTTGCTTCACCATGAGTCAACCCACAGGTCTTCATTTGCTAAGTTTAAAGTGGGAATGAAACAAGTTTAAGATACACGGACGCCACACAACACACAGAGCCTGGCAGCCGTCTCAGCGGTTGTATTTCTCTGAATTCTAATCAAAGGCATGTGGTATGATTGATTTCTAGGCTTTGCCTATTTGCTAAGCTTCAGTATACAATATACTGAAATATTCTTCCATCTTCTCACTTATTTCCCACAAGAAAAAAAAAATCACTAAAGAAAAAACAATGGCCCCCAGTGCTCACAATTTTGTGTGAATAAAACAAACAGCTACCTTGGATATGCAAAGAAATAATTTAGAAACAGAAGCCATTCAACCAAAAACACCAGGTTCAATGGGTTGGTAAGAAAACCTGTGGGGTCTGCAACTGCCCTTCAATTCACACTCCAAAGAAGCAGGGGACCCCTCCACACTGCTAAAAGTGAAAATCGCAGAGCACCGGCCCAATACCACAGTGACTTCCTAGCAGCCCCAGAGTTGGGGAGGGCAGGGAAAGGCGACGAGGGGACCCTCACAGGGCTTACAGATGAGTTTCCATATGGTTTGGGCTGCATTATATCCCTTTAAAGCAATGGTTCTCAACCTTGGCTGCACATTAAATCACCTGAGAATCTTTTTTTAAAATCCTGATTTCTGGGCCTCATCCTCCGGAAATTCTGTTTCTTTGTTATGGGGTGGGGCCACAACATTAGTAACAAAGAAACAATTTCTGGAGGATGAGGCCCAGAAATCAGGATTTTAAAAAGATTCCCAGGTGATTCTAATGTGCAGCCAAGGTTGAGAACCACTGCTGTAAAGGAATATATTGAAATCCTAACCCCCAATACCTCAGAATGTGGCATATACAGTGGGGCCTTGACTTACGAGTTTAATTAAGGAGCTCGTTAACTCAAATTACTCTATCAACTCAATGCAAAAAATCAGCCAAGAGACAGCTGGTATCTCAAAAAACTCGTTAGTCGGGACACTCGTAAGTCAAGGCCCCACTGTATTTGGAAATAAGGTTGTTGCAGACAGAATTAGTTAAGATCAGGCCACACCGATGCAGGGTGGGCCCCAAACATGACTGGTGAAGATGGCCATGTGAAGACATGGAGACACACAGGGAGAACGCTACGGGATGACAAAGACAGACACTGGAGTGATGAGCAGAAGCGACCAAGAGGCGGGAAGGATTCCCCTCCAGATTCAGAGCGAGTGTGGCCCTGCCCACACCTTGCTTTCAGACTTCTGGCCTCCAGAACTGAGACAGAATGTCTGTGCTAAGCCACCCACTTTATGGGACCTTGTTATGGCAGCCCTAGGACACTAACACCCCACACACTTGGACTTGGGTTTATGTCTCCTTCATCCTGCCCCCTCGGAGGGCTGCTGCTCCCACTGCATCAAGAAAGAGCCACAGAGAATCCCTGGTCTGTGGTTGGCTTGGGGAGGCCTCTCCTCTCCAAAGGGTCACATGACAGGCTCAGCCGTCCTAGGCCCCTGTCCCAATTTTATTCCTTCCCTCCAGCTCTGGCCCTAACCCCAGGGAAGCATCGCTGCTCCTCCTGCAAGCATCTCAGGCCGGAGGCAGGAGGTGGGGGAGTCAGGCAAGATGTGGAAGTTCCCTTCAGTGTGGGCTGTGCCCACCCAGTTTCTCACAGAATTTTTAGAACACTTCTTTCAGTTTTACTTAAGTAACATCCTTCCGCATGCCCCAACACCCCCCTACAGGCTCTCTTTCACACACACACACACACACACACACACAAACACACACACACACACACACCTATAGGTGCTCTCTCTCACACACACACACACACATACACGCACGCACGCACACAGCCACGTGCCCAGAGGGAACTGGGCCAGGCGAGAGATCTGCGTACACACACCACCCTGTACTGGCGTGGCCACTCCCATTCAGTAACTGAGACTTTTTGTTACTGGGCCAAGGTTTTCCACCAGACTCACTTCCCCTATAATGACTGGATTATCCCCGAGAAAGTTCCTCAGTTCTCCCCTGGAAGCTGACCTGCAATGGCCTCACCCACCTGTTGACCAGGGATGCCAGGGCATGGTGGGCCCTGACGGGTGGCCACAAGAGCTCAACCCGGAACCCTACCCCCATCCCCATAAGCATGCCAGAACTCTCTTTAGAAAAATGGGATCCGCCGGCTGAAACCTGATAACATGAAAAGAACATTGATGTATTCCAGGTTTGCTAAAATCCTGGGCGGGTGAGCTGAACGCCAACCTCCGTCTCCCAATCCCACCCCATTGTTTTACCTACAACAACATTTCTGCCTCTCATTATTTAATCTCTTACCAAAAATAAAGTATTTTGTAAGGCATCTAAGGACGCCTTACCCTGGGACGAATGGTTCTCAAACCACAGCAGGCATCAGAATCACCTGGAGGGCTTGTTAAAACAGATCTCAGGCCCCCGCCCCTAGAGCTTCTGATTCAGTGGCCCTTGGGTGGGGCCCGAGAACTGGCCTAACAGGTTCCCAGGTGGTGCTGATTCTGCGGATCTGGGGCTTTGAGAAACACGGCCCTACACCTCTCATTCCTCACTCAGCACGAGTGACAAGCCACTCCGTAGCAGGCACTGCTGCTGGCCTGCAACCCCGTCCACCCTCCTCTCCCGCAAGGACACAGTCCTGGTCTATTCAGTGAGCACCACTCCCTGGCGACCGGATCAACCCTGCACAAAGCAAATCCCAGGGGGTCCCACCAAGCCCTGGGCCAGGGAGTGGTTCAAGGTGAGTATGGAACTATTTTTGACCCATGACAGAGGTTCTTGTAACCTGCCTTTGCATGTTCAAGAGGGAGGACTTGAGGCTGCGAGGCCTGAGCCCTCCCACAACCTTGAGGGCAGCTGGGCAGCACCCTGAGCCAGCAGAACAGACAGGTGGGAAGAGCCTGGCTGCCCAGTGCTGACGCTGGCTCACCTGCTGAGTAAACCAATCCAGCACCACCCTGCCTCCTGGCTTCTTGTGAGGTGACATAACACATTCTTTATTGGCTGAATGGGTTGAGTCAGGGCTTTCTATTACTTGAAGCTGACAGTATCTAATCACAAAGCAAAGGGAGCTAACCGGATCACACATCCGCCCAAGGACTGGAGGCAGCCTCTCAGCACACAGCGCAATAGCATGTGGTCCACAAAAACCCTGTAATAACAGATTTACCAGTGAGGTTCCCAGGGCCTCTCAAAAGCATGTCAGTGGGTAAGCAACACTCAGAAACAAAGCATCTGCTCTGGCCCGCGTGGTCCAGTCGGCCCAGGCACCACAGGGTTGAGGGTTCAGTTCCCCGTCAAGGGCACATACCTGGGTTGCAGGTTCAATCCCTGGCCCACACCTGGGCGCATGCAGGAGGCACCCAATCAATGTGTGTCTCTCACATTGATGTTGCTATCTCCCCATCCTGCCTCCCTTCCACTGTCTCTAAAATATTAATGGAGCCCAGCCGGGTGTAGCTCAGTGGTTGAATGTCAACCCAGGAACCAGGAGGTCACCAGTTCAATTCCTGGTCGGGGCACATGCCCAGGTTGAGGGCTCAGTCCCCAGTGGGGGACGTGCAGGAGGCTGCCGAACAATGATTCTCTCTCATCACTGATGTTTTCTCTCTCCCTCTCCCTTCCTCTCTGAAATCAATAAAAATATATTTTTTAAAAAATTAATGCAAAAAATATCCTTGGGTGTGGATTAAAAAAACAACAACAACTAAAGAATCTATCTATCACACAGGTTACTGAAGACTCCACCCTGAGTCTTTCTTACAAGAGCCATGCCCACCTTCTTCAGGAGTTTGCTAGGAACCGTATAATGCTACGGCTTATTAATTCATTTGCTTCCACACATCAATCTTAGACCGAGTCTCCTACGAAGAGCAGACGATCAGCATATGTGATTGGGAAAATGGTTTTCCAACCTACTCCGGTTTAGATACAAGATGGACAAGTGTATCTGAAGAGAAGACACCGCAGAGTCCATGCCAATTCTGCCACTTTGCAGCTCTGTAATCTTACATGGTTTTACCTTTGTGAACCTGTTTCCACATCTATAATGGGAATGTGGACCTGGTTACCTAAGGACAATACATGGGAAAGTACTTTGTAAACCATCAAGTGTAACAGTAGAGCAACTACTTAAATCCAATTTTAATGGATTAACCAGATTAGCATGGCCTGATCTTAACAGATAAAGATTAACCATGATCCCAAAAGAATGACTTCACCAAAAATTAGTATTACATAACCTGCCATGACTGTTAACTGGAACACTGTCTCTGGATGGTTCTTTAAACTGAACTTCACTTATTATCAATCACTTGGTGGCAGCCAGAGGAACCCACATCCACAAGGTAGCACAGCCCTGAAGTCAACCTTGGACACAGCATGTCATCGATGTGAGTTACTGAGTACGTCCGTTTGCACAATGGTCAACTTGGGAGGCCACACATAATGCCTGTGCTCTTACTGAAGCTATTCTCTGGGAACTACCTTCAAATGCATCCGTGGGTTTCCTTGGACATTTCACAGGTGTTAAATCATCTTTCCCATAGAACAGCGGTTCTCAACCTGTGGGTCGCGACCCCTTTGGCGGTCAAACGACCCTTTCACAGGGGTCGCTTAAGACCATCCTGCATATCAGATATTTACATTACCATTCATAACAGTAGCAACATTACAGTTATGAAATAGCAATGAAAATAATTTTATGGCTGGGTCACAACATGAGGAACTGTATTTAAAGGGCCAGAAGGTTGAGAACCACTGCTATAAAAGTTTAGTTTTAGGCTGACAGCCACATGTCCTTCAGAGCCATGTTTTCTGAACGAAATATCTGAATAAGCTGGGAAACAACAGGAATGGCGCCAAACCCATGTTTCTCCAACGGGTGTGTGTATCTTATAGGAGAGAAAGTAGTGCCACGAGGTCAATATTCCTGAAACATGAATTTTACTGAAAGATTTTTTGGAGAAGAAAAAGAAAGAAAGAAAGGAAGAAAGGAAGAAAGGAAGAAAGGAAGAAAGGAAGAAAGGAAGAAAGGAAGAAAGGAAGAAAGGAAGAAAGGAAGAAAGGAAGAAAGGAAGAAAGGAAGAAAGGAAGAAAGGAAGAAAGGAAGAAAGGAAGAAAGGAAGAAAGGAAGAAAGGAAGAAAGGAAGAAAGAAAGAAAGAAAGAAAGAAAGAAAGAAAGAAAGAAAGAAAGAAAGAAAGAAAGAAACAACCAATGAGTAATTATTCAATCATGGAAAATTCTCAATAAATTTTTATTTTGTTTCTATTTCAAAGAATTTTCATGCTCACAGCAGACTTTTTAAAACTACATCCCCACTCCTTTGGGGGAAAACTACATTAAATAAATAAGACTTTTTCTTATATTATTTGTAAGTTAGTTACAAAGGCAATCCTAAAACAATGGTTTCAAAACCTTCTTTATTGAGCACAACATCTGTGAAATACTGTCTAGACTACCACAGTAAATATTCTTACATGTGTTGGGGGGGGGACTCACTATTACTCTCGAGTCATATTTCATGTGTGGAAGACTGTAACAACAAATAATCTGATGACAGTTCCTTTAAAACTAAAGTAACAAGCTCCCAGGAGACCCCATTATCTTAATACTGGTGTTCCTCGACAGAGGATACTGCCTTGGGAAATTATATTTCTCCTTTGAACCTTGAAGTCCCAAGCTCTGCCACCTTCTTCAGCAATAAGAAGCTGGAGTCACAACATGTCCAAACCCCCTTTACAGAACTAGTCAGTATCGCTGCCAATACATTGGTTGCTTCTCGTATGTGCCCTTATCATGATAAGGGATCAAACCTGCAATCCTGGTGTATCGGGGACATGCTCTAACCAACTGAGCTACCCAGCCAGGACTGCCCACTCTCTTCTCTCAATCTCAGTGGTACTTCACCCATCTGAAATAAGCTTCTCACAGTTTTTTGTGCCCTTTTTATAACCACGTTGTCGCTCCATGGGCACGCCTTTCTGGGCTGTTGAATCTGCCTCCCTCTTTCTTCAGGATATGCACCTGAGTGAATGGATTCCATGGAGTTCCTTTAATGTTACCTACTGTGACGAGTAGCAATGGTCAGTTAAGCCACCAAGCGGCAGTCAGTACGAAGCCAACTATGAGTCAGACTTTTGGCGTCCAGCTCAGCCCCTTCTCCTAACAGCACTCTCTCGTTCAAGGAACATGGAAGTCCTGGTGCTGGACACCCCACATCTCTCCAGGCTGCAATCCACTTTTTTGGCTCAGAAATATTAATCTGAATGAAGTGTTCTGCCTATTTTATTCTAGATTAACTCTTCAAAATACACATGAAATTATTAAAGTTGGTTCAAGCATCTTTTTCAATATGAAGATACAAATTAGCACACACCTAACCGCTCCAGAGTCTATAAAAAGATATATCTAGGAAAAGTAAAAATTTCAATGAAAACCAGAATTAGGATTCTCATCCTATTATACTATTTTTCTCATCAGTTTCAATGGAGACCTGAACAATGATAAAAATGTCAAGAGTTTTGCTAAAAATTTCACAGCCTGAAAAACCCAGCAAGGCTTTTGTGGCTTGAAAACAATTTTAATATATACCGAGAACCCTGTTTCAAAGCTTGTATGCTAAGAACAGCTAAATGATGAGATCTATTTCAGTCAGGGGAAATTCACGTTGCACTGTGATGGCCGTGAAGCCATGAATGCATTCACTGTGCAGCCCTCAGGGGCCATACGACCAGCAGAAGGTAGCAGGGGCCACACCTAGAGAGAGCTACAACCCATTCTCTTTCAAGACACACCAACTGCAAAAACCCAATTTAAAAACCGCAGCCCCTCATACTAATGTCAGTGCTGTGGTTTCAATGACAAATATGGTTTGTGGGCTTGGATATGAAAAACATGTAAAACATTACATTGTCTTAAATTTAGAAATAGAAGCTTGCATCCTTTCAGTTAGCAGCTCTTCACCTAGGTGTTAGGTCCTAGGCTAGGTGCCGGGAAATCAGCGATGGAGACTTGGACAGGAACCTGGGTATCCTGACAAAGGCCATTTCAAAACAGAGGGGTAAGTGCCCTGTGCAGGAAGACATGCGTGGTGCTGTGTGGAATCAGGTGAGAGGGCTGCCCAGGCAAGTGTTTTGTGGGGTTGGGGAGGGAGGGAGGACCCTGTGAATGAGGGGAAGTGAGAAGCAAGAGAAGGCAGGCTGAAAGAGGTGAGCAGGGCCCACGTTACAAAAGGCCTTCTGTGCCAAGCTCAGGCCTCTGCACTTCATCCCGCAGGTAAGGAGTGCACAAAAGGCTGTTTGTAGGAGGAATGGCAGGACAGGATGTATGGGTAGCATACATGACTCAAGGAGGAATGTGGAGAACAGGCTGGGGGGGCCGCCCCAGGAGGCAGGAGACCACATGAAGAAGATGCAGCCACACCTGATGATCTGCTGGTGGTGGCGAGTGTGATGGTCGCAGCTTATGCAAATGAATGCTCCTTGGGGCCATTCACCAGGAGGGGGCTGCCTGAGGAAGAACAGTTGGGGGAAGGGCAGATAGGACCAGCCCAACAGCTGAGTTGAGGACACACTAATCTAGCAGCACCTGAAGGCTAAAGGGAGGTCTCTGTGGGCACCTGAGCAGGGGAGACCCTGGGCAGAGGGTACACTCCTAGCTCAGGTTCCTCCTGTAGAGTATATAAAAACCCAAGGGAGTGGGTGACATCCCCTAGGGCAGTGGTCGGCAAGCTCATTAGTCAACAGAGCCAACAGTACTTCTTCAAAATACACTCGCCCAGGCCGAAAACCGACTTCTGCGCATGGGCCACGAAGTTTCAATCGCCCGCACGTGGTATTTTGTGGAAGAGCCACACTCAAGGGGCCAAAAAGCCGCATGTGGCTCACGAGCCGTAGTTTGCTGGCCACGGCCCTAGGACAAATGACAGGTGGGAAGAGGAGGCCGTCCTCAGTGGAATCCTGGAGAGGTATGTTCAGGTTCAAAAAGTAAGAACCTATCAACAGGTCAAGCACTTGGGGTTGTGCTGAAAACACAACTTCGGTTTCTGAAGGAGAACAAAGAAAAGTCAAAAGCAGTTCCAGTCCCTGTGCGGACGCTGAGATCCCCTCCTCTGCCAAAGGAGTGTTTCCCTAGAGATTAGGTCACTTTTGTCTGCAGTTACATCGTGCAGTATGTTGCTGAAAGGTTAACAGGGTTTTCTTCATGTTCTGACTCTCAGGATCTGCCTTTAACTGATGTAAACAGTATCAGGAAAACACATTTTGCTGCTGTTACTAATCAGATAAAAGCACCGTTAAAAAACAAAACTGCCACAGACACTGAGTCTAGCCACTCAGTATTTATGACTTTTATATTGCCATTTTTAAAAGCTGAAATAATATACTATTCATACATTGCCAATGCTTAAACTTTTCACATTCTAACAAATAGACCCCAAAAAGGCTTATCGGAGATATGCCCAGAGAGCCAGCCAAGCTTCCCAGAGAGGGTTCAATTCTAGTAAGAGCTGAAGTCAGCTTTCATTTGCTCTCATCACGCACCCCCAACAGCAGCCTTTCTTTCTCAGCAAAGCAATAGATCACTGCTGATATTTGAGAACACCCAGGAGGAAAGTGGGGATGGAGAGGAAAGAGGGCAGAACGTTTTTCAAATATTGCTCTTCTGGCTTTCGACCAACGACAATTACACAGCATTAGCAGAAGATGAAATCAAGATAATATAAACAAAATCTTCAATGAGGCCAATTACCCTGAAAGCCTTCCCCAACTGTGTCTGAGATCACAGGCAGCTACTCTAGAACCCTCCACCCCAGCATGAACAGTGAGTGTCTGCTTCTGGCCCACGCTGGGCAGTCTGGGGGGAGGGGGGGTGACAGGGAGCCTCTTCACGATCGAGATCTCCGGTGACAGATGTCAGTGCTGCCTCCACTTTCCTTGGGACATACTGACTCTGTACTATGGTCAAATCTATTTCCCGAGGCCCCGGTAGTAGCCGCTTCTCCACATGGGTCCTTTCAGAGACAATGCCTTCATTTTGTGCGGTTCATAAGTGTTGGCTCTACTGACTTCAAGTCCATCCTAATATCATTAAGAGTTGGCACTGTAGGGTAGTAATTAAAGTGAAAATCAGAAATGTTTGAAAAATGTGTAAGGAGAAACTAATTACTGCATAAATATAAGATTAAGGACAAAGGACATTAAAATAGCAGGGCAAATCTAGTATTGGATTATAACCCAAAGTATAAGATAAATATCCAGGAGTCTATAGCAATGTAAATGACCAAAAAAATAAATAAAGGAGAATAGACAAGCCTCCCATACTAAAGAAATCTAAATAATTTATGCAGGGAGAGCTTAATTCCACTCAATTGCTTGCTCCAAAGAGTACAGCATGGGAAGAGGTGGAACAAACAGTAACTTCACAGACAAACCTGACAAATAGTACCTCAGCCAGGAGACCAAGGTCACCATCAAAATGATCCATCATGTTGCTGGCAGGTATGCGATATGTGATGAGAATGGTAATTTATATCTGAGGTGTTCCTCACCAAACCCAGAACACCGACTGACCACAGAGAAAAACACGAGACAACCCCAAACTAAGGGGCATTTTACAAAATACCTGACCAGTCCGCCTCAAAACCCTCACGATTTCAAAAACAAAGCTGACGAACTGTGACAACCAAGAGGATCCTCGGAGGACACGATCACGGAAAGTAAGGTGGCATCTAGAGAGAATGGCTCCCTGACAAAAAAGGGACGTTCAGGAAAATCTATGGAAACGCAATAAAGTCTGGGGTTTGGTTCACAGTATGTACTATAGCAATGTTGGTTTTTTAGCTGTGACAAATGTATCACAGTCGTGTAAGACATTAATATTAGGGTAAACTGTGTGAGGGGTATTGGGGTACTCTCTTACCATCTTTACAGCTTTCTGTAAATCTAAATCTAGTCTAAAGCAAAAGGTTTATTTTAAAAGTAGCAAGAAGGAAAAAAAAGCTAAAGGAGTTCATCATCAGCAAACCAGCATTACATGAAATGTTGAAGGGTACTGAAGAAGGAGGAGGGAGAGGGAGAGGAGGAGGAGGAGGAGGAGGAGGAGGAGGAGGAGGAGGAGGAGGAGGAGAGGAAGAAGAGAAGAGAAAAAATATGAACAATAAAATGGCAATAAATACATATCTATCAACAATTAAATCTAAAAATAAAAATAATTGAACAAGAAAGCTAATGAACAAAATACACTGATGAATAAAATAGAACTAGAGGCATGGAAACATGGGACAGACTGAAGAATCTCAGAGGGAAGAGGGGAGGGGCAGGAAAAGATTAATCAAAGAACCTATATGCACATACTCATTACCTATAGACACAGACAACCGGGAAGCGAAGGCCTGGGGCGGGAATCGGGTGCAGGGGCAACAGGGCAGGGAGGAAGGGGGACACCTGTAAGACTCTCAACAATAAAAATTTAAATGAATAAATGTAGCAAGACATTACATGAGCTTTGGGGTATTAAATGTTTCATTTAAAAGAAATCGCAACTGCACAGTAAGGATAAATGAACAGTAAATACATATTCGGGTGATGAATTTACCCATCACAGGGCATCACACTTACATATCCTTCTTTGGAGAGAATTCCAGAATCTACGTTTTCAGAAAATGGACACAAAGAGGATTTTCTAATAGCAGCATCCAACCCATGTCATGATCTTGTCTTTACGCATAAAAAACAAATCTTAACCCAAAAAAAGCCAAAAGAAAACAGAGGCGTGGAACTCAAGTTGAAAGAAAGCAACTAGGGATAAAGTAACAGTAAAATACTGGAATATCTGGTATCAGGAAGAGTAAAATACTATATAAATCAGGGTTGATCAAACTGAGAATTATGATTAAGGTGTTTTAAAATTAGAATCCAGTGCTGGCAACTGGCATTTTTATTTTTAAGGAAATAGGAAAGTTCTGGGGATGGATTGTGGTAATGAATGCACGACATTGTGAATGCACTCAATGTCACAGAACTGTACACTTAAAAATGGTGACCTGGCCAGCGTGGCTCAGTGGTTGAGCTTCGACCTATGAACCAGGAGGTGAAGGTTTGATTCCTGGTCAGGGCACATGCCAAGGGGTTGCAGGCTCGATCCCCAATGGGGGGCCTGCAGGAGGCAGCCAATCAATGGTTCTCTCTCAGCACTGATGCCTCTATCTCTTTCTCCTTCTCCCTTCCTCTCTGAAATCAATAAAAATATATTTTTAAAAGGTGAAAATGGTAAATGTTGTATATATTTAACCACAAAAAAAAAAAAGAAAGAAAGAAACAGAAAACAGTATACCACAGGTAGCTCCGGTAAGCACTGCTGTATAAATAAGCGAGCATGCATGTACACATTCATCCACAAACAGGCCTTCGGATAAGTAAGTAAAAAGTCTCATAATGTAAAAAGTATCTCTGACCACAAGTCACTGTCAAAAAGTTTGGAAGCCACTCTTCTAATTCACTGACACAATTCTCCCTCACCCCACACCTCCACTCTGATCATCTGACACGGTGCCAGAAGACCAGTAAGGATAACATCTACTAATACTTTTAAGTGGGACAGAAAATTGGTGAAAAGAAAATAAATTAATTCTAATTAATGAAAAAAGAGAGAACTGTGTTTGCAAATGAGCCGAGCAAACTCCAGAGCATGTGCCACAAGGCTCTCTAAGGCCGGGCACACCCACCCCCGGAGATGCAGCCAGGCCTTCCCAGCTCAACACACATCATCACCTGCCTACCCGCCAGCTCCCCTTGGACATGTCTTATCAAGTCTGAGATTCCTAGGAGACAACCAACCAGACATCCTGATTTCCCTCCCACTAAATCCTTTCCCATCCCAGTCATCATCTCCCCAGAGGCTCAAGCCACATGCCAGCAGCCCTCCAGGACTTCTCTTTTCCCTCCCTCTCCACATCTGCTTCAGGAAGCAATGGGTCTGTTCCACCCCCCAAAATTCATCTCAGAACGTTGCCTATCCCTCCGCCCCCACTATGGCCAGCCTAGCTGACACAGCACCGCATTCCTCCTCACCTTTCCTCGCTCCCATTTACCACAACAAGACTGTGACAGGCTCTGAACTCTGCCCCATAGATGCAAGCTATCCCCGACTGAAAATTTTATGCTGAGCTTAAATGGTCACTAGGAAGTTAATATTGCAAACATCGGCATTTTAAAAAAAAAACAACTCACAATCACTTTTTAAAATATATTCAGTGAAATCTAAATACCACTGCAATAATATCCATCATCTTCCACTTTCAAAAATTACACAAATGGGCTTTCCTATATTGCTGGATATTTTCTCAAAGAATTTTCACCTAGTATACCTTTATGTTCAAAGCCTTTTGCAACAAAACCATGAGTATAAATTGAAAATTTGTTTGTTTTTTAATTTTTCTGTGGCCAGAAGGTCTAAGTGTTAAATTTTTTTCTTCTGAATTATCATATTTTTATTAGTATGCAATTGATCAAACCAAAAAATTTAGCTTTTTATGTATTTCTTACAAAATTTGACAGGTAGTTAAACATGTCAAATTCTATTGAAAATGCATCCTTTACTGGGATGGATAGAACAGCCTTCATCCCCACCCCCAATTGGTTCATGTGAATATCACTTACTACTAGGATGAGATGGGTTAATCAACATCAATTTTATCTCATGTTCCTTGTCTTATTTTTTTCTTAATGTAAGCACTGAAAAAGCTTGTTCACATAAATAGATGTGAATTCAATGAGCTTTGGTGGAGCGCTGTCCCTATATACTCTAAGCTCCCTCAATGTTTTATCCAAAAATCAGAAATCTACTATATATATATATATATATATATATATATATATATATATATATATATATATATATACACACACACACACACACACACACACATATACTAGGGGCCCGGTGCACGAAATTCATGCACTGGGTGTGTGTGTGTGGGGGGGGGGTGTCCCTCAGCCCATTCTGCCCCCTCTCACATACTGGGAGCCCTCAGGCGTTGACCCCCATCACCCTCCAATCGCAGGATTGGCCCCTTGCCCAGGCCTGACGCCTCCGCCAGAGGTGTCAGGCTTGGACAGGGGACCCCCATCTCCCCCCCGATCACTGGCTCTGACCCCCGCCCAGGCCTGAGGCCTCTGGCCCAGGAATCATGCCTGGGCAGGGGACCCCCATCTCCCTCTGATTGCTTGCTCCACCCCCCGCCCAGGCCTGACGCCTCTGACCCAGGCTTCAGGCCTGGGCAAGGGGACCATCATATCCCCCCAATCCCCGGCTCAGCCCCCCGCCCAGGCCTGATGCCTCGGCCAGAGGAGTTGACCCTCATCACCCTCCGATCACCAATCACCGGATCGGCCCCTTGCCCAGGCCTGAGACCTCCGGCAGAGGTGTCAGGCCTGGGCAGGGGACCCCCAGCTCCCCGCGGTTGCAGGCTCCACCCCTGCCCAGGCCTAACGCCTCTGGCCTAGGCGTCCGGCCCAGGCAGCGGAGACCCGCAGCTGCAGCGGCCCCGCAATCGTGGGCTTCGCTTTAGGCCCAGGCAAGGGACCCCTAGCTCCCGGGACTGCCAGCTTCGACTGTGAACAGCTCCCATTGCTGGCTCCACCCCTACTTCCTGCTATCACTGGCCAGGGCGGAAAAGGCACCTGATTCTCCGATCATGGCTGGGGGGCAGGGCAAAGGTGGCCCCAGGGCCGCCTTTGCCCTGCCCCCCAGCTCTTAGCTCCCCCCTGGGTTTCCGATCACTGTCAGTGGCAGGGGGCTTCTTCCTGCTTTCCCTTTCGCCTCCCTGCATTGTGCCTACATATGCAAATTAACCGCCATCTTGCTGGCAGTTAACTGCCAATCTTAGTTGGTAGTTAACTGCCAATCTTAGTTGGCAGTTAATTTGCATATAGCCCTGATTAGCCAATGAAAAGGGTAGCGTCGTACGCCAATTACCATTTTTCTCTTTTATTAGTGTAGATTCTAATAAAAGAGAAACATGCAAATTGATCGCACCTCTGCTATGCCCCAAGCCATGCCCACCAGCCAATCAGAGCGACTATATGCAAATTAACCCAACCAAGATGGCGGCCGACAGCCATGGAGCTACAGCAGCCGTGGGCAAACTACGGTCCGCGGGCCGGATCCGGCCCGTTTGAAATGAATAAAACTAAAAAAAAAAAAAGACCGTACCCTTTTATGTAATGATGTTTACTTTGAATTTATATTAGTTCACACAAACACTCCATCCATGCTTTTGTTCCGGCCCTCCGGTCCAGTTTAAGAACCCATTGTGGCCCTCGAGTCAAAAAGTTTGCCCACCCCTGAGCTAGAGCAAGCAGATGGCTTGGTTGCCCCGGTGATGGAGGAAACCAAGCTTCCCACCTGTCCTGGCCAGCTGTGGCCTCTGCTCAAGCCAACAAAGTTTCAATTATAGAAGATAAATAAATCCCAGATACCTGCTTCCAGCCAGCCTCCACTGGGAGCTTGGGTGGCTGGGGGCCGTGGCCAGCCTGCAAACAGCCATCAGCCCTTCACCCAGGCTGGCCAGGCACCCCAGCAGGACCTCCACCATGATCTGGGACATCCTTCAGGGCAAACCAGCTGGCCCCCACCCATGCACCAGGCCTCTAGCCAATATAATAAAAGGATAATATGCAAATTGACCCTAACAGCAGAACAACTGGGAACGACTGGTCACTAGATACACACTGATCACCAGGGGGGCAGACGCTCAGTGCAGGAGCTGCCCCCTGGTGGTCAGTGCGCTCCCACAGGGGGAGCTCTGCTCAGCCACAAGCCTGGCTGATGGCTGCCAGCATAGCGGTGGTGGCGGGAGCCTCTCCCACCTCCTCAGCAGCGCTAAGGATGTCCGACTGCAGCTTAGGTCTGCTCCCTGCTGGCAAGTGGACATCCCCCCAGGGCTCCCAGGCTGCCAGAAGGATGTCTGACTGCCAGCTTAGGCCCAATCCCCTGGAGAGCAGGCCTAAGCCAGCAGGAGGTCATCCCCTGAGGGGTCCCAGACTGCGAGAGGGCACAGGCTGGGCTGAGGGACACCCCCCCACACACCAGTGCACAACTTTTTGTGCACCGGGCCTCTAGTATATATAAAAAGAAGTACTATGCAAATTAGGCCAGGATGCCATAACGGTCACTGGACAGGAGGAGGTTGTGTGCACAGGTGAGGCCTGGAGCAGAGACAGAGACAGAGACGGGGGGCCTGCCCCAGCCGGCACAGCAGCTCAGGCAGCCCCGGAGTGGACACAGGCAGGGGGGCCAGGGGACGCTGCGAGTCAGGCACGGGTCCCGGCCGCCCGCAGGGCACCTCCTTGCATGATTTCAATCGCGCGCTGGGCCTCTAGTTAAAAATAATTTCTGATGATCTAGCAACTGCCAATTTGATTGGGTCCTCCTTCAATTTTGTTTAAAGTCAACATTTGAAAACTATCAGAGAGTTACAAAAGAATTTGCCATCCAGTCAGAGTGGATCACTTTCTCCTGATCAATACCAGTATTTCAGATTGCTCCTTTGTCTGCCCAAGATGAAGCATATGGTAGGATTGGGGCTGGGTGAGAAGTCTGCTTTTCTTTTGTAAAGTGGAGAAGGATAACTTGCAACCTCAGACAGATGAATTTTATGAGAAAATGTGGATGTTGGGGATCCAAAATCCGATCCCCTGGAAGTTGTCCCTGTGCCCAGGTACCACTGATTCTTCAAGTGCCTCCAAGGGACCAGATATCCCAGTTTGACAACTGAGTGAGACTGCCCCATAATGAAAATATTCTCTTGTAAGTGTAGTTGACACCATTCAATGACTAGCCCCTGCGTAAAATCCTTTAATAACTCACTCCACATATTTAGAAAAGAAATAAAACTCAAACTCCTTACTGTGGCCTCTAAGGTCCTACCACATCTCACTATCACCTGGCCTTCTCCAAGTTCCTGGATTGCTGTCCATGCTTCCCACCTCAGGGCCTTTGCACCGGCTGTCCCCCTCTGCCCAGAGCACGCTCCCTCTACTTGCTGCATGGCTGATCCTACAACATCCTCCAGACCTCAGTTCAAATGTCACCTCCTAAGAGGGGCCTCACCTGACCACCCCATCCAACTCATTATTCTCTATCGCAGCAATCTAGTTCTTGATAATTCTTTTAACAGCATACCTATTTTGTTTTGTTTACAGTAATGCCTGACTCCCCCGCAACACACAACACAGGTCCTGTTCAGTGTTTTATGTCTAGCATAAAACCCAGTACAGTGCCTGATGCGCAATAAATATTTATGAACAAGACGCAGGACGTAAGCATGCCATGAGAAAAATGAAGTTGGTGGAGTGTGTGTGTGTGTGTGTGTGTGTGTTTTAACAGCTTTCTGGACAACCTTATTTTCAAACAAAGTTATATTATTAGAGAGTACAAATACCCCAAATGTCAAAGAGAGGGGTGCATTACTGAGAATATTAAGTACATAAGCATACACTTATCCAAGACTCCAGATAGCATCCCAAGTGGGCAGGGCAAATTAGCAGGTATTCACTGCCATTTCTTTCTTACCTCTGTTCTTGAGAATGCTCCTCCATATCCTCTTCAGAATCACCCTACCGAAAAAGAACATGCTTTAGTTGTCTCAAAGGAGCACAAAATCTCCAAAAGGAAGAGTTCTTCAACTCTCACAGGGGTGATGAACTTTGTAACGAATATCTAAAATCATGCCTGACACACAGCAGGCATTCAATAAATATTTACTGAAAGAAAGAATAACTTCAGTAAGGAGACTGCTGAATTGCCAAGTGATCTCTCATGTACGCACCGTAAGCACTTTACCTGTTTAAAATTACAATCTGAACATAATCTCAAAATTACTTTGACATCACTTCTCTCCAAAGGCATTTTTCAATGTTTTCGTTTAATCACACAAGATGAAGTTTATTAATAATTAAAATTCCCAAACGTAGAAAATGTAATGTTTCACTCAGAACACTTGATATATTTTGACATTAAGGTAAAAAGGCTGATAAATGTGATAAGTGGCATAAAAATCACTCAAAAGTGATTCCAAAATCTTCTCCCAGACTTACCATCCAAAAATCTGACCGCTCGTGTCATGTACCAGGAGGGTTTAAAAAACAAAACAAAAGCCTCTTGAAACAGAAACAGAGGGCAGATCCAATTAAATACTACATTGAAATCTGCAGCCAGGGTTCTTCAGGAACACCGACCTTCCTGTCCCTCCGGCTTCTCTCTGACCCCTGGCTCTCCAGGTAATACTGCCTGGTGCCCTCTTCAGCACCCCAGCCCCCCACCCCTGATCCCTGCCAGTCCTACTGGGCCCAGACTCCTCCACACAAATTCCCTCCAAATGTTAACCCACACTTGAAGCCATGGGGCCCAAATCCCTATCTCCAGCACCAACTTCTCCCTCAATCACACGTTATAGATGCTCAGTGAATGCCTATCTTTCCACAGGAGCCAAGACTCGCATGGTTTTAGTCAACACAGCACATGGGAGGTCCTCCACCACATGTGTGGGGCAAACTCATTCACAGCTCCAGCCCTACCGCCAGCTGCCTCCAGGATGCGTGCACGTTGTCTCCCCAAAACAGTTACCAACATCAGACCTACCAACACCAGGGTCCCTGCCGGGTGGCCTCTGTTCTAACTGGTCTCCTTCTGTCAAAGACACATGACACTCCTTGACCCTCGGGCAAACCTTAGGGTCACCACCACACTGCTCTCCTCCCCTCACTCCAACCATAATGACCCCCCCCCCAGGCCTGCATTGCCACCACAGACGGGGCTTTCTGCTCTGTTGAAGACGTGTGCCTTCGACCCATCCTGGGAGTCACTGCGAGGCCAATCTTCCTCAACATCAATCACTTATCATCCACATGGTGTGGACCTAGCATTCAATGTCCCTGTGCTACTCTCTGCTCAAGAGCCTCCCCTGGCTCCCCAACTTCGAGTCAGATATATTCCAAGCTCCTTAGCCTGGAAGTGAGCCATTGTCAATTGACCTTGACATACCCATCACAATCCCTGCAGCCAGGCTTCAGCAGGGTCTCTGGGCTCCAGGTTAAAACACCAGCATAAAACACTCTGAACCTTCACCCATGTGAGGGAGGCTCTAGGCTCAGCCCCAATGCAGATCTCTAACTGACTCCTCATACACGCTGCTCCTCTCTCCCTTCAGTTCCTACATTTCAGCACTTGATTGTTATCTCAGGGTATTACCAGCCTTATCTCCCCAGCAACACCAAGCTCTCAAAAGGCAGGGACCAAATCCTGTAATCTGCTCCCTCCACCAGAGGCAGGGGTAGGGGCGGGCAAAATGGGTGAAGGTGCTCAAAAGGTACAAACTTCCAGTTATAAAATAAGTAAATCGTGAGGCTATAATGCACAGCATGGTGACTATGGTGAATAATGCTGCACTGCATATCTGAAAGTTGCTCTGAGAGTAAGTCTTAAAAGTTCTCATCACAAGAAAAAAAAATTTGTGACTATGTACCAAGACAGATGTTAACTAGACTGACTGTGGTGATCAGTTTACAATATACACGAACAGCAAAGCATTATGCTTTACACCTGAAACTAATATAATGTTATATGTCAAGTATACCTCAATAAAAAATGTTTCAATAAAGATAATTTAAAAATACTAGTGGATATGAGTATTTTTGAAAACCATTAAGCAAATTTTTCTAAATCAAAACAGAACCTGAAAATTATTTCCCTCAGGCCCAGGAACTTTATCACAATAATACTTTCCTGGCTGGGCTGTGCTAACGTTCATACAATAGTGTATCTGGTAGTGGCCAAGGGCATGGGCTCTGGAGCCAAACACCTCCAGGGTTCGAATTGCACCACTGCTACTTTCTCAAGGCCTTGGGCAAGCTAAAGGATGACTTGGGAGCCTCCATTTCCTCACCTGTGAAATCAGGTCTTCCTAATCCCTACCTCTTAACATAGTAGCACGAGATAATACTCATCAAGTGCTTAAACAATGCTGGTTAGTCTTCAGCCCCTCTTAGTTATTATTTTTTTATATTGATAGTGGAAGTAGATGAAAACAAAAATAAATCTCTATGACAAAAGGATTTCCAAATACCCGGTAATGATTTGCCGACTGGAGCAAGATGCCGTTACATCACACAGTACCTGAGATAACAAAGTCTCAGTCAGTGTCCCAGTTCCCGTTTCACTTTCTATCACTTTCCGTTATCTACTCTCACTCAGGCTTAAGGGGGTAAATTTAACCAGACGTGAGATTTTTAAAGGCAGATCCCAGGGGTCTCCGGGTGCCAGGCCCCCTGCGAGGTGTTTGCCAGAGGAGCAGGGGACCTACCATCCCAGACCAGACCAATGAGCGTCTGTTTCATTGGTTCCAGCTGCTCCTACTCAGCATCCACGTCTGCAACCTAGCCCGGGGGATCTGGAGGGAGGCTTCTCATCTCAGCCAAGTCTGAAGGGATTAAAAGAACACATTCAAGACTGCCCTTCCAGCTTCCAGAACTGATACAAAAATGTGATTATTAAACAATAAAAGGAAACCAATGCTGAATGCATTTGGCCTGCCATCTTCAGAACTGAATACCCTATTAATTGGGGAACGAGACAACTGCCTCTCCCCTCCCAGGAAGAACTCATGGGCTACTACTGAGTGTCTACTGCATACAGAACATTGTGGTTACATTGGGGCAACCAGCTTAGAAGACCAAACCCTCTTAAGGGGAACTAAATTAGGGCAACAAGACAAAGCAAAAAATCCAGACACTCAAGAAACTCCAAGAGGGAGAAATGAAGGTGCCACTGCCAAGCGAGGAGTCAGGAAGGACCGTCCCTATTCAAAGAGCAGGGCAACAGCACCAGTTCTTTCATTCAACAGAAACATCTTGGGCCTGCTCGGCCAAGACTCGGGCTGAAGTCAGTGTCCCAGAGGACTGACAGGAGCAACAACAGTCAAGGTCAGAATGCGAAGGCCCAGAGGGCCAGAGCAGGTCAAGTGGATGGCAGAGAATCACAGAAGGTTTTTGACCTTGAAGGTGAAGTAAGAAGTTGGGCAAAGCAGTATCTTGCACACATGCAATTACTTCTTGCACATGCTATTGCTACACCACCACCACTTTCGATACAGTGTGATGAAGTGTGGTCACGTGAAGCAAAGTCAAAGGAAAGGACAAATTCTGTAAATCTAAGAATAAAAACCACGGTTTTTTCCTTCCTTCTCATTATCGCAATGGATAGTTCCTATCTTCCTACACCAAACTATTATAGAACATAGAAGAGCATGTAGCATAAAGATATACACAATACAATTCATCAGCACAGATCAGCCCCTTCAAAGCAGGAAAGCGGTTCCATGCTCTCCAATGACCGAATCACTGGGGGACAGGTGGATATGCCAAAGTAACAGGCAGCATACAGTAAGTGCTTACTCAGTTCCATTATTACCCCCATTTTGCAGGTGAAGAAACTGAGGTCAGAGAGGTGAAAAATGATGGAGCAGGGAGTCAAATCCTGGACAGCTGGCCAGAGGGTCTGGCAGTTTTAAAACAATTCAATGATTACATTTGGTGTTACTAATGATGCGTTACTAAAATTCTTGATCTACTTTGAGACCCATTAGAAAACAAAAGGCCCAATCAAGAGAAAACATTTCCAAACTAAATAACTGTATAAAGAACTAGTGTTGGCAAATGTCAGTATTTGATTTTTAAATGCCACATCTTCTGATGCTCCTATTTCAACTGTAATTTAAAAATTGTAGCTTTTGAAGCCATCTTTAAGTCTCTCTAAATGAAAGGAACCCAATCTACAAGCTAAGTAAGCAGAAAACTCTCAAATTTAAGTAACACCTATAAATATTATCTCTCCATCGGACTTCATGACACATGAGGAAGCTTTTCTGAAAAAAATTAAAACTACTTTGAGAAGAATTCCCTAAAAATAACTTTCTTCAGAACTCGCTGCAGTTTTTATATACATGTAAGATATATCTATACTATATGTGTGTATATTTATGCAGTTTTGATATATATACACATAATGCAGTTTAAATAGACAGCTATAGATAGATCTATATCTTTCCTCACCCCACCCAGGTATATGCAGGACAAGTCTCTAAAAGAAACTCATATAGAGATGAAGTATTTAGAAAATTACTTTGAATATACCAGTTTCACTTTCACTACAGCTTTCATTAAGGTAGCTTAGCTATAAATGCTTCTAGAGTGAGCACTCCAGAAAGACAGCTCCTAAATTCTAAGGCTTTCTTTTTACCACAACAAAGTGTATTATACATATAAACAAAACCAGAAATTAAGAATTTCATACGATAATGCCTGAGCCTATAACAAAATCCTATCAGGGGCCCGACACTTCCATCTCTCAGCAGTGACTAAATCTTCAACTAATGCAACAATCAATCAGAGTCTATCCTTTCCTTTCCTTCAGCTTCGGTGGGCTTCCAATACTAACCAGTAAGAGGCAGAGGCTACAAGTGAGTAAAAAAGCAAATGAATATGATATACACCAGGGCTTCTCCATGGGGCGCTTCTGCTCCCCAGGGACACTTGGCTACATCTGGAAACATGTTTAGCGGTCACACTGGGGGAAAGAGAGGGAGAGGCGAGTGCCACTGGCATCTAGTGGGTAGAGGCAGAAATGCTCTAACTGCTTGACATCCTCCAGGGCCCAGGACAGCCCCCCACCCAAAGAATTCTCCGGCCCAAAATGTCACTCATGCCGCTCCTGAATGACTCTGATCTATACAAATATAACTGTATTTTTTTTAACACTAAATACTTCAAATGTTAAGTGTGGTTCTCTCCGTAGGGTTAGGAACAATTTCTGATTTGTTCATTTTATCTTTCGGCATGTTTCAAACCTTCAACAATACACATCTCTTATTTATAATCAGGGAAAACCTCCATTTGGGAATAAACTTTTAAGATGAAGGCAGGCTTTTTCTCAAAGGACTGGTCTTATTCAGCCTACTGGCCTTAGGGAAGGTCCAGAAAAAAATTCCTCTAAAAATCACCTCTCCGCCTTGAAGCTGTTATTTATTAGCTCTGGTTAAAATGAATATTCCAAATATCTCAAAACCAGCACTCTAAATGCTTCACATAGGAGGGAGAAAATCGAAATGTAAAACTGCACAGCCTGGCCAGTGAAGTTACAGCTAGACATCCTGTTTTTCTAAACAGCCACAAGAGACAGCATGGAACCAAGTGCTCCGCCAATGTGGCAGTAACGAACATCTTAAAACTGTGGCACACAGGCTGGATGTCCCCTTATAATTCCAACCGCTTTCCACAAAGGGGGAAATGCGTTGGTCCCCACTGTCCATGCTGAGAAACAGTCGGCAATATTATGTTTAAATGTGTACATCTTCAGCCAATGAGAATTTCTCCTGAAAGTTAAACCTTAAACAAAAGCTTTGCAGTACTGTGTCTATTGCGGCAGTAAACCCTGTTATGATGCCACAAATTCCAATAAAATGTTAGTATTCTTTTTTCTTCCAAATGCAATCATTGTATCATATGGGGAGGAAACCCCAAACAGGAAATTCAAGTTGTATTCTAACAGGAATTAAAGGCACTGGGGGGAAAAATCCAAGACTACAGTCCTTTAAAGTCACATCGTCATCCCAAAGCTACTTAACAATAATGGCAAGTACCATCTCTAATCAATCAATATTCCTGTTGTCCTCACACACACTGCACCAGGTCGCTTAAAGAACAGGGCACACGTCCCTTGCCCACCCAGGACCACAGCTGGCCCAGGGGCCCGCCCTTCCCCTCTGTACAGCAGGCCCGGCCCTGCTGAGGTGGCCTCAGCTCCCACCTCCTGAACTTGGGGCAGGCGTGACTCACGCCCTGTCACATGGCGCGGGAGGAGGCTGGGAAGGCCACCGTTGCCAGGTGTTCAGACTTGGCCCGACCGTTTATTTGCCTTGCAAAGTGGCCCGAGCGTCTGTGCCACTGGGGGGCCCGCGGCCTCCTGGCCTCTCCACATGCGCACCCCCACCCCCACCCCGCCCTGTCACCTGACCGTCCTCACCTGAGTGGGCAACAGGAGTTCCCCTTCTTCTGCCTGCCACAGCTCCACCACGTTCGGCAAGGGCTCAATCGCTACATGAACCAAAAAACACACCGAGTTTTTAATGCACGGAAAAGAAACGCTTCCTGTTCCCCTACCGTCCCCTACGCACCCGCCTCACCCAAACAAGTCTCCCTTTCCTTCTAAAAGCCCAGGCCACCCGAGAAGGGAGCCAAGGATGTGAACACAATGGACGGGTGTGAGCCGGCGGTCCCTGTGACAGAGAGGCGACAGCGAGCAGGGCCGGGGGGTCTGGTGCTGGGGGACCGATCGGAGGCCGCCCCGCGGGCTGCTCTGCGCTCGCATCCCGCAGCATCTGGGGCGGGCATCTGCAGGCTGGGTCCCGGGCGGCCCGGCTCGGGGAACAAAGCTGCAGGAAGCCGGGCCGCGGCGGGGCCCTAGCGCGCGCCACACAAAGCGGGGGCTGCGCCTGGGGTGCCGGGGGACCGCGCACAAAGGCTCCGGGGCGCGCGCGGCTAGCGGTCCGCACGGTCCCCCAGCCCCGCGACTTCCCAGCTTTCTGTTTGCATGGGGGCGGGGAAGGCGGGAGGGGACGCTGCGGTTAGAAAATGTTATCATCCAAGAATTGCAACCGCTTTCCTTCCTCCTCCTGCCCCTTTTCCTTTCCTCCCCTCGTCCTCTAATAGATTTCAGCAGTTCCCTACAAGAAAGAGAAGGGGGGTGGGGGGGGCAGGGTGGAGAGGAAAAGCCAGCGGAGCGGCGCAAGGCTGACCTTGTCCCTGAGCCCCTCCCGGGCGACAGCAGGGCAGGAGGACCTGGAAGACGCCCAGCAGGAGGTTCACGGCCGCGGCGGTGCGGCAGTAGCAGCCGGGCTGCGGGCGTCGGAGCCCCGCCATGCTGCTGCTCGCGCTTCCCTCGGTGCTCGCCGCGCTCGCCGCTTGCTCGCTGGCGCCCTGGCTGCCTCGCCCCGGGCCCGCCCCCGCCGCCCGCCGGGCCCGCCCCGCCGCCGCCCCCGCCCCCGCCCTCGCCGCCGCCGCAGCTGCTGCTGCAGCTCCAGCCCCGGGCGCGCCGCTCCTGCGCGCGTGTGTGCCACAGATAGGGGGGGACGGAACGCGGCGGGGTGCGGGGAACGTGGACAATGCGAACGCCTCGGCCGCGGGCGCCCCGCCCCGGCGCAGAGCTCAGGGCTGCGAGTCTGCCCCAATCTGCGGGGCGCAGGCACTTTCTGCGGCTGTGACTTAGAGCTGCCGGGAGGGACTGTCGCCAAGTGCGATTTCAACGTTTTGAGGGGGGGGAGGGGGCTTCGCTTTGTTTAGGGTTATTGCCCATCGGCAGGAGGGCGACGGTGGGTGGTGGGAGTGAGGAGTCGCCCAGCGAGAAGCCTGAGACAGGATATTAGTGGAAATAATGCAGTGGTTGTCAGGAAACGCGAGTGCAGCCACATGGCTACTGCCAGTTCTGCAGCGAGGATATCCGGTGGCTGCAAAGTCTGTAATTTAGAATAAAAAGAGCTCTCCCAAGACCCGAGAGGCTGACCTCAGCGCCGCGTGGCGGTGGTGCGCCCGGCGCCCTCCGTGGAGACGATCCAGCTTGTGACAGGTGGGGAAGCCTCTTCCTAGGGGATTTGTAGCTTCAAAGATCTTGCACATACTCCCCTTCGGATTCATGTTGCAAAATTCAGCCAGCCTCTTCTGCAACATGGTGGGGGTCGAGGACGTGGTAAGTTGCCTGTTTCTAACATTAACAGGATAATAGAAGCAATACTAGGAAATACATTTTCTAGCCCTAATTTTTGATGCTTAGAACGGAAAACTACGTCTAAGATCTGAGATCTCTTTTAATATCATGCAAACATTTATTCAGTATTTACATCACCTGGAAGTATTGACAATCTTCAGATTCCCCCCTCCACCCCCATTCATTTGCTACTTGCAGAGTAGATTGTATGAAATGCAGAGAATATGAGCAGTGTAGAATAAAGAAGGAAAGTGACCGGGCACACCTGTCTGCTTGCGTTGATCCTCTACTTAATTGCTTCTGGTGCCTTGCAGTCTAGACAATGGAAAAGGGGTGGTCAAATAGCAGGACAGATGCCGGAGGACTAAATCAATTAGAATTCATTCTCTCTCTCTCTCTCTCTCCTCTCTCTCTCTCTCTCTCTCTCTCTCTCTCTCTCTCTCTCTCTCTCTCTCTCTCTCTGACATAATACAGTACTGTAAGCCCGGTCTCACACTGTGTCTGGACAAAACTCTAAACAAGGTTAAATAGCCTAATTGCTGGGCCAGTCTGCTTATTTCCTTAGCAAGGCTCTCCAGTCCCATTCCAGTATGTCCCTTTTTTTCTCTTCATGTCATTCTCTAGGTTTGTATTTGCCCTTTGGATCTGCAGATTCTCCGTGGTGTTAAAGGGGCCTCTTGTGACAAGAATACTTGCACAGCCCCATTAGGCAGTAACTGCATCCTCAAAGTTTGTTTTTAAATGAAAGTTCTCACATTGGCCTAGTTATTTACAACATGTATTTTTAAGACCTGTTATGACTATACTACTCAGAAAGGAGACCAAGCAAAAACTGATGGCCTAATAGGTTTTACTAAACAGGCTGAATAAAAAGTTGTGGTACAAAACTTCTTTACTAACTTTTAAATAATTTTACTTTTTTACTACAAGTCTTTCCCACACCAACCAGTATCACAGAATCAATGGAAATGACTTAAAGAAAGAGAAAAATAGCTGTGGCCCATGTATAAACACAGCTCTATTTTGTTCTCCTGGAACCTTTTAAAGGCCCGCTTGATTTTCCACGTTGTGGTCTTGTGGACTTTGCAAAGTGGGTAATGCTATTTGACTGTTGTTCAAAAGGCCAGAAACATGTATCTGCAGTGCCAAGGGGCTGGAGAGGGATACAGGATTACACAGCTGTCTTCTTAGATAAATCTGACCCACTGAGCCTTCTCTGGAGCTACTTTTCATGCTGACTCATGAACAACAGGAAAGTTATGGCCCATTAAGTAGCATCCATGTTTTGAAGTAAACTTGTTCTCCAAAGAAGACTCTAGTGTCATTTGTGCTATATTTCCACTATTCCCCTGTGGATAGTCGATATTTAGTTATCAGGGGATATTAGAGCTGGAAAAATTTTGGCTAATAAGTAATAGCCCAGCTGCCTCATTTACAAAAGAAATTGAAGCCCAGAAATGATGAGAAATACCAAGTTATAGTGGCAGAGTTGTGAAATAATGTTCACTGAAAACAATTTAACATATAAACATGAAGGAACTTTATATGCAAATTATACGCAGTAAAGCCAGGAACAGTCACTAAGGAGATATCTCACTAGAGTACATCAATTTTAAATTAGATCCATGTAAGTTGTTTTTTATAAATTAAAAAAATCAAATCTAAAATTGATAGTCTATACCTATTTTTAAAATACACAAGATATTGCTCTAACCAGTTTGGCTCAGTGAAAGGTCCCAGGTTAGATTCTGGTCAAGGGCATGTACCTTGGTTGTGGGCACATCCCCAGTAGGGGGTGTGCAGGAGGCAGCTGATGGATGTTTCTCTCTCATCGATGTTTCTAACTCTATCCCTCTCCCTTCCTCTCTGTAAAAAAATCAATAAAATATATATTTTTAAAAATACACAAGATATTGATCATGCTTTTGACTTACTTTACCTTTGTTCTTTTTTTCTTAATGAAACAGACATTTGTACAGATGACTACCAAGCAAGTCTATAAATGTGAGTTACATCTTTTTTTTTAAAATATATTTTATTGATTTTTTACAGAGAGGAAGGGAGAGAGATAGAGAGTTAGAAACATCGATGAGAGAGAAACATCGATCAGCTGCCTCCTGCACATCTCCTACTGGGGATATGCCCGCAACCCAGGCATATGCCCTTGACCGGAATCGAACCCGGGACCCTTCAGTCCGCAGGCCGATGCTCTATCCATTGAGCCAAACCGGTTTCGGCGTGAGTTACATCTTAACACATCCTGCATAAAACTCACAGTGAAGCGTCAAGCCCAAATCACCTATCTTTATTCCAGAGAAGATTCAACATACAACGACACAAGCGGTTGATGAAATGAGAAAATGTATGGCAAGCATCTGGTGTAGGTGATCAATAAATGCTGGTGATGAAATGATCATGTATTCACATTGGGGGACCATGACAGACCTTTCATTAATATGGTAAATTTGATACTGATCATCAATGACTTGAATTTCCATATTATCATTCATTACCATATCATTTATCACTCAGGCTGGAAATGGAAATGACTAATGAAAATGTACATGTACCAGCTGTTAGCTGGCTTATCTATCCATCCATTTTGGGCCTCACTCCAATCTTGACAACAAAACCATGTGTTTCCTTAAACCACCCCCCACTGTCAAGCTGGGATCCAAGCTCATCCTTGCCTGGAAGGAAATGCCCCGAGGGGTGGTTTTTCAGCAGAGCAGAAACCTCACAGTTAAGGTCAGGTGCTCCTGAGATGCAAACTGCCCCCTGGACTCAGGGAAACCTTCTTACTCTAACTGGATTCCGTGTCATCTCATCTCAGAAAGCCTCGCTTGGGTACACTGGATAAGGATTCTCTTCTTAAACTACTCTGTTGTGTTAAACAATTGTCCTTTTCCATTATGGGAACATGGAGCAATTTGGGGGAGCATCAGTATTCATAGTTAAATATAGTCACCTTTCTTATTTTTTTCCAAAACTCAAAAAACTGTACAGTGAAAAGGACAAATGTTACTGTACATCCA
This sequence comes from Myotis daubentonii, assembly GCF_963259705.1. NCBI lineage: Eukaryota > Metazoa > Chordata > Mammalia > Chiroptera > Vespertilionidae > Myotis > Myotis daubentonii. The sequence continues at coordinate 53,503,209 of NC_081844.1, forward strand.
TTAAAATTAAGCTTTTTAAAATGAATTTTTTAAAGAAATAACTTTTTTAATTGTTTTAAGACATTTTTAAATATCTTTTTTAAGGCTAGAATGTGATATGTACAGGATATTCAAGTCCTGCTAAATATCTAATTATGATTAAACGAATGACACAGGAATAAAAACAAATAGTTACCTTCCCAGTTTCCCTTGCAACATGACATGGCTATTAGGTCTAATTCTGGTCAAAGAGAGAGAGCAGATTTCTGTTGACATGGTTTCAAAGAAAGCTATTGTTTTCTTAATGGAAAGGAAGAGATTCAGCTAGGACAGATCTTCTGTTCTGTGTCCTTCCAGCTGGAATATAGATGTGATGGCCAGAGGTCTGCAGCCATCAGGCAAGCCTGAGGGAAAAGCTATCAGTCGAGGACGGTGGATTAAAAAGGCAGAATAAGTCTGGATCCTTGATGGAATTATGGAATTGCTAGATCGTCTGCCTTTAGCTATCTTGTTTTGTAAGGAGAAGTAACCCCTTCTTACTGCAGACAGGTTTTCTATTACAGATAGCCAAGTTAAAGAAAGAAAGAAAAAAGTCAATCAAAACAAAAATGAAATTAAACAATCATCCTTATAAATAAGCAGCCTCAAAGGCAGTAAGAGGATGTTCATGTAACAAGGGGAGGGGGAATGGCAAACTAGAACTTGGTTTATAAGTACAGATTAACAAGTCTTGTGCATCATTTTATATAAAAGTAGCAAAGTAGGTAAAAGCGACCAAAGTACATACTGATTAGACAGCTGCAGAGACACAGTGCTTATCACTTAGCAAATTAGTTTACTCTCCAAAGGACAGTGCTATCACGGAGGCCATCACCTTTGGTCTCTGCAGTAGCCCCCCTGGCATATGCGACATACAGCTCTGGGTACCATGAGATTTTCCCCCTCTCTTCTCAATTTGCTTTGCAGCCTCTTCCTCCTATGCCCAACCTCCAAGAGTAAGAGTACCTTGGGGCTTGGTCCTGGCTGCTCTGTACTTCCTCTGGATCAACTCATCCAGCCCATGGTTTTAAATGATATCTATAAGCTGATGAGTCCAAGTTATAATTTTAGCCTTGACCTGAAGTTCCACACTCACATATCCGACTGCCTACTTGCGGTCTCCACTTGAATGTCTAATAAGAATCTCAAACCTCACACATCCAGGACTCCGATTCCACCTATTCTAACCTGCACACCCACACCTAGTCTTCCTAACTTCCAGTCCATGGCAGTACCATCACCCCAGCTGCTCCAGCCAAAATCTAAGGAGTCATATTTAATGCCTCTTCTCTTTACACCCTTTATCAAGAAATTCTGTGATGCTCACCTCCAGAACATTCCCCATACCTCTCCTTTCTCCATCACTAACCTGAAGGAAGCACCACATCCCTCACACAGCCTCCTCTCCTGGTCTCTCTGCTCCCACTCTCACCCCTTACATCTTGGTTGTATAATGGCCAGAATGACTTTTTGAAAACAGAATTCAGATGATGTATAAAACCCTCCAGTGGATTCCTATACAATTAGGACACAATCCAATCCCCTATCCTTGTCTTGCATGAAACTGAGATCTGGGCCCTGCTCACCTTTCCAAAGGGTGATCATCTCCTATCAGTCTTCCCATGGATAACTGTTCTTCAACCCAGGGGCCTTCCCCAAGCCCATTAGGCTTGACCTCCATCTCAGGGCCTTTGCACTTGCTGTTTTCTCTACTAGGAAAGCTCTTTGTCCCGAATGTCACCTCTGGCTCCTTCTTATCATTTACATAGCACTGCCACATAGGGTTGTGCCAGGAGCTCCCAAGCTCTCTGATTCACCAAGCTGGGCCCTGGCGTGAGGAAGCCTGGAGCTAGAAGAGCCTTCTACTGATCCCATACTACCAATGGCCAAACCACATACTCGTGACACTGTCTTCCCAGAGCGGGCACCTTTTTCTAATCAAAATATTATTTCTTATGTCTAAGCAGAAAGGAAAACTAACAATCACTGGATACTCACTTTACGTGCATGTCTTAAAAATACAACAGAATTAATCTTATCAGCCTTATTTCACATTAGAAATTGCAATTGAGAGGGATAAATTGTTAATCTCGAGTTAAAACTGGAATCTAATTCCACTGCACTGTACTGTCTCTAAAAATGAAGAAGCAAGAACTCACTTGGAAATTTCCTTTTTCTTCTTCTTCATGTTTTAATGCTACTTATTTTAGGATGCTCCTAGGGATGTTAGAAAAAAGCCTATGAAAGCCCAGTCTATAGTCATTAAAAATAAGTTACTATGGCCTGGCCAGTGTGGCTGTGGTTGAACGTGAACGTCAACGCATGAACCAGGAGGTCAGGGTTCGATTCCTGGTCAGGGAACATGCCTGGGTTGCTGGCTAGATCCCCAGGAGCGGGTGTGCAGGAGGCAGCCAATCAATGATTCTCATCATTGATGTTTCTCTCCCTCTCCCTTCCTCTCTCTGAAATCAATAAACAAAATTTTTAAGTTACTGTTCTTCCATAGAGCTGCAAAACACACCTCATCTATTTACACTCCTAGGTGATAAGTTAAGGTCAATGTGAAATTCAGTAAAGGCTGTCATTTTTCTTTTGTCTCCACACTTCTGGACATATAGATCTTGACCCTCTACAGACTATAGTACGTACTAGCTTATGATCTATTTGGGAAAGTTATTTGCATAAACCTCTAAGATAGTGACTGCATTAACTTGTTTGTGCTTACCACAATTTTCTACTTGGGATTCAAAATGCAGACTAAGGAGCAGAATTTATTTTTCTCCCCCTTGCTGGCTTTCTTTCTTGCTTGCTTTTGGAAACGATACAGAAGTAGACTTCAGAAGGTTGGCAAGGGTTTCAATTCTGTAAATTGAGTCAATTTCTTGGTAAATGATCTTGGAAAACTGTTTTTTTAAGGTCCCACTCAAGCTATAAAACAAGGCCCAACCTTAGTCTGGGAAACAGAAATAGTAAGTACTTTTTCAGCTCCACGAAACAGTCTGATGTGATCCCACTGTAATTCAGCTTCTTCGTCTAGAAAGAGTGACAGACAACCCTCATACTAGCACTTAGGACATGCCAAGCCCTACCCTAAGTGCTTGGCATATATTAAGTCATTTAATCCTTCCAACAACCTCATGGGGTATAGGTACTATTTTTATCCCTATTTTAAAATGGAGATATTGAGGCACAGATAGATAAGCTGTAACTGTACAAGGTCATACACCAGTAAGGCACAGAGCTTGAATGCAAACCCAGGCTCTCAACCACCAGGGCAGTACTGCCTTTCTACCCTCAAATGAATGGCAGGGTAATGCCGACCGCTGTTGTAACAGATCATTAGAAATGTATCCAAAGCACACTGATTGGAAACACTGAATAAAAGCCATCATGGCACCAAGAGAGCTACTTGTTTTAAGAGGATGTCAGGCCTGGATGGTGTTGCTCAGTAGTTAAGCATCAACCTATGAACCAGGAGGTCACAGTTCCATTCCAGGTCAGGGCACATGCCTGGGTAGCTGGCTTGATCCCCCACAGGGGGTATATAGAAGGCAGCCAATCAATGATTCTCTCTCATCATTGATGTTTCCCTCTCTCTTCCTCTCTGATATCAATAACCAGCTTCTAGTCATCAAATGTGTCGTGGCTCCAGAAACAATGGCATGCCCGGTGCTAGAAATGGTCTGTCTAGGTGAGGTGACCTTGTTATATGCATTAAGTCACTTGAACTCAGATTGCTGTAGGAGCTCACCAAACTAATACCATATGTCCATTTCCATCATTAGGACCCTAATAGTAGTGTTTCAGTAACACTTATCTGACTTGCCCATCTAAACAACTTAACTGCCGTTTTGGAAAATATGTTTCATGGGCTTGAACAAAGCACTTCACCACCCCAGGCCTTTTTCTTGCCTATAAAATGAAACCGTAAAACGATATGACCTCTAAGGTCCTTTCCGTGTCTAACGTTGAATGATTTTCTGTCCAGACCTGATAGCTTGAAAGCAGGAAGCCTGGGCTTTTTTTCTTGTATTCATCATTTCTTACTACTTCAGAATCCACGGAGTAAAGCGACTTTGCAGCTTCCTGAATCAGCGTGCTTTCAGATTACAATCCTGTTAAGTTTGGCACTTAAAGTTCAAATAAAAAACTGCCAGGTCAGCAGCAGGGAGCCAGATGTGCTGGAGAAGAAGTGATAATGGGAATGTGTTCTCCCCTTAGGTGCAGACCTGCACTGCCAACTTGGGGCCACTTGGCCACGTGCACAATGGTTAGAATCTTGTGTCCAATCTGTGGGGCCTTGCGCAAGTGACTTAAGCTCTCTGTGCCTTCGTTTCTCACCTGTAAAATGGAGCTAATGATAGCCTGCCTCCTCGGTTGTGGCAGAAAAATAAGTTAGTATAGGAAGGTGTGCGGAAGACTGCCTGGCACACAGGAAATGCTACAGAACGGTGTTTTGTTCCTGTTGTTTCCTATACTAAGGAAAAAGCAAGATGATAACCGGAGGAACGTAAGCCCTATGTTTGTATGGTCTCTGCAGGTGAGAAGCACGGGTGAGGGCCCATAAAACGCTTCTACCCAGTCAGCTTCACACCCTGCCAATGTGAAACTAATGTCCCCAAGTTGTGAAAATGCCCTCAGTTGAGTACTTCCATTTAGACACATTCAATTCCAGGGTCCCGGGGCGATACAGGTCTTCCTTACTTTTCCTCCAACTGCAAAATAAAGCTGCCCACCAGCTGAAAAAGGTGCAGCTCAGGTGAGAGCTGACCTGTTTCTCCTTCTATAATCTCCCTTCCTTTTCTAGAAATAACCACAAAGGAGCAAACACATTGGTGGAGGCCAAGTAGCTTTGCAAGGTCCCAGGGCTAAGGGGAGGAGCCAGAATTCCACCAGGCAGTCTGGCTCCAGGAGTGTGAGCTCGTGGGATGGTGACCACAACATTTTGTTGCAACACGGACTGCATTCAGAGAGAGAGAGAGAGAGAGAGAGAGAGAGAGAGAGAGAGAGAGAAACCATGGCATCTAACTCTGTGCCGTGCTAAATGCTAAACGTAGGCCTCTTATACACCTCCCTCAGGAAGGAAGCTCCGACACGTGATCAAGGGGGGCCTCCACCCGCGCAGTAAATTAGTTCCATGCAGCTTGCAATGGTCGGGTCCCCTGGCCGGGGCGGCCGGCCGTACAGGGCAGCAGGTCCTATTGCTCAGGAAGAGAAACCAGCGTGAGGCAAACAGGACGCATGGAACACAACCTGGGGAGCAGCTGCCAAAAACAGCAGGAAGCTAACAGCAGGATCACCCCAACCTGGTGTTGGGCTAGCCGCTAGGAGGCTCGAAGGCTGCAGGAGGCTCGGGGCAGAGTCACAGTCAGTGAGTCAGGGAGGAAGGGACCCTCTGCAGAGGCCGCTGCTACTGCAGCCAGGGAGCTGTAAGGAGAGCCTCCAACACCCACCAGACCTCTTCTGAGACATCTGGACTCCCAGCGAGCAGGGAGAGGTGCGAGCTGCAGGAGAAAGAGCGCTGTCTAGTCCTGGGGAGTCCTAGGGCCGGTCCTTGCAGGCTGTGTGCCCGCGTTCGCCTGCCCTGGGCGGTTGCCTCTGCCCGTACATTGAACTGGAAGTTGTGGGTAAGTGACTTGGAGAGTGAAGTTTGGTAAATTGGTTAGAGACTCTGGCAATCACCTGTGTGTGTGAGGAAAGCAGTGTCTACACTAGAGCAATGACAGCAATTTTACTGAAGAGCAGTCAGGACACACCCCTCCCTTGGGTAGGCAAAAACCCTCCTAGTCAGTCCCAGAGATTTGAAGACATTACCCATCCCACTCCCCTCGGAAATCACTTTGGCTGTATGCTGAAGGGTATCTCATTCCCGAACATGTGGACAGATTGGCCCACTTGGAAGTGCAAACGGAGATAAATTGGCAGTATCACTTTAGAGTTATTATCGGCATCAACAAAATTATTATAAAGCCCAGTGTCAGGAAATAGAAGCCCACTTCCAAGTGCCAAGGACAGGACGAGTCAGTATTTTTTCTTGAGGGAAACTGAATACAGAACAACAGCCATAAAAATGGTCACACATTAATATTCTTGGAAATTTATTTTCAGAAAATAATTTTAATTAAAGTATATTTAACAAGCCCCAGCCTGTTTGGTTCAGTATTAACAGTGTCAGCCCTCGGACCAAAGGGTCTTGGGTTCGATTTCCGGTCAAGGGCACCTACCTCAGTTGCAGGCTCAATCCCCCGCCTTGGTCTGGGCATGTTCGGGAGGCAACCGATCGATGTGTCTTTCTCACATCGATGGATGTTTTTCTCTCTGTTTTTCCCTCTCCTTCCTCCCTTTCACTCTCTCTAAAAATCAATGGAAAAATACCCTTGGGTGAGGATATTTTTAAAAAGAAAGAAAAGAAAAAGAAAATATCTTGCCATAACAAGATATTTACGGCAATGTCATTTGTAATAGCTCCAAACTGGATACACCCCAAATAAATCCACTAACATGGAAATGTCAAAGACAACTATGATAGATTAGGTGAAAAACTACTCAGCACAATGGCAAATATATATAAGGGGGGTTTAAAGTGCTATAAAGAGAAAAAAGGGATACACATGGGTTGGAGCAAAAGGGATTTCTAAGCAATAAAATCGGGAAAGGGTGGAGGAGAATGTTTCCTTAGGGCAGAATGTGGGGGTTCGTGAAGGAGGAAGGGGTGTGAGCACCAGGATCAACATGGGAGAGGTGCATTAAACCAAGACACAAAACACTTGGGAAGCCACACTCATTAACAATTAGTTTATGCATTTTTCTATCAAATGATTTTAAATTGCATGGAGAAAACTTGTACATGGTTTAATAGGACACTAACTAGACGACTATAGAGAAGGTGGCGAAGAGCAGAGTTGGTTAGGTAGGTGGGAAAAAGCCTCAGTGAGTGGGCTTTTCTCTGCTTTTCAAGTGAGCAGATACCCAAAGACATCTCTGAAGCAGGAAGCTGGTACACAGGCCAGGGGCTCAAACGGAGCAGGGCTCTGAGCAGGAAATGGCTAAGACAGTCTTTCTAGTTGTCAGAGGAAGTTGAAGTAGACAAGACTTTGGGAAGATGTTGCTTAGTTTTTAAGACCAAATACTTCAGCTCACCTCTGAAGAAGCCCAGATGGTATCTTCAAACAAAAAGGTAAGAGGTCAAGAGGAGTAGATAAAATAATGTGTGTAGAAGCACTTTGCCAATTGAGAAGTGCTTTATAAGTACTTGCCCTGGAGACTTGAGCTTCTTTCTAAAAAGCAAAGTTGGCTAGTTTGTTCTTTAACTATAATCCTAAATCAATAGATGGTTTTATAAATTCTTATAGTTCAAATTCTGAATGAGTGATGGTAAAATCATAACATTTTTTTTTCTATTTGAAGCTAGGATTTTACCTTGACCAATTAACCACGTTGGCTCTTTTTAGTAACTGTTTGGTGATCTATAAGCCAGCCATAATTAGTTCATGTTGTGAACTTGTGAAATAGTTCCAAAACACCAAATCAACCATGATTAGGCTCAGTGATTTTAGTACTCTGCATATTTTAAACCACATGACCATTATTATTCATTAATTCATTCATAATAATCACAGGACAGGCACTGTGTCTCTCTAAGTAGGATAAAAGTGGTAAGATGATGGAAAAGTACAGAACACTATGGACTTTTAAGAAATGAAAAATATAACAGTAGGGCTACACTATATAAATCGTTTTTTGCTGAGCTCAATGAGCAAATAATTTACAGCTTTACAAACAACAACATTTGCTCTTTCTTGCCTAAGCTTCATGTTTGGCTTCATGAAGCCTGCTGAACTATGCTAGCTACATGCTTGCACCTACACGCACTTACATGTTTCCTGAATGCTCAGCTCACCAGGGCCAAGCGTTAGCTTCTACCTTGTACCTCAGGAATATCAGGTTTCAACTCCCGTTGCGTGAATCTTGTATAACTCCCCTTGTGCCCCATTAAAATGAACACTTTCCATTTGATTTTCTTCCCGAAACCAAGGGTCTAGGGATGTTTTCTTTTTCTACTGTTGTTAAACATCAGCTGCATCATTCGTTCCAGATGAAGGTAGACAGCTGCACTCCTGGCTGAGAAAGGTCATCATCCTGACTAGATGCCAGTTTATCCGTGTGATGGAAGTCCACTTTTGACAGCCTTCATTTCCTTCATTTAGCATTTATCCCTGGGGCTGGGTTTTGTGTTGCCTTTACACACACACACTCACACACACAGCCTCATTCTTTTTAGGCCCTTCTCCAGCTGTGAATTTAGCAAGGCTTCCTGCTAATGGGGAGACAGACAGAATTACAGCTCCAAACATTCCCCTGCCGCTGATCCAGAACATGTGTTATCATATCACACGTTGTAAATTGACTCCAACTCGCTGCCAACAGGGCACAGGCTGCATTCCAAATATCTAAGGCCTGGGACCTTGGTTGTAAAACAGAAATATGCCATGCTTCCCCCTTGAATTTGGTGTAAGCATGAAGACGTGGGCTAAATTTTTTTGGTTCTTAGAATGTGTTGTGTTCCGAAAACGTAGAAGAGCCTACAAAAATCTCTACCTTGGTGACGATGGACTTATCTTGAAGATCCCCAGTCCCCTCCATGTGAATGTCACTTTCAACCTCTCCTTGAAAGTTCGTTAAAGGAAATAGGATAGGATGGAGGGGAATGCACATTTAAGATAACAAAGTGACTCTCATTCAACTGATGAGAGACATAAACAGTCTGACTATGACAGGCTCAAGGGAATAGAAGTCTAGGATTTCAAATGCTATATAAACAGTTGCAAAATCTCTGCAATTACTCTAGAAATGAACTCCTAGCACAGATGGCAAGGTAAGAAATAGACATACATTTCCAGTTCTGTGCCATCGCATGTCAATGACCAGAGTGATTATTGATTTATTCCTTATTGAGACAAGGGTGTAGTGTGTTGACTTTTGTGACTATTAAGGACTGGGAGGAAAGAGAGTCACTAGCAGCCCAGCACTGGGAACATTGTGGGGATAAGCAGGGAAGTGGGTTTAATGTCCTCAGAAATCCCTAGCCCCAAAGTGTCTGAAGAGCTCCGTCTTAATTACCATGGTGATATCATTTCATTCCAATAATTTCACCTGACAAGGTCTCTATAGTTTCTTCACTCTTGAACACTAGCCAGCCCATCTCACAATTCTTTGATCTGATGCTTTCTCATTAGATCCTAAGAAATAGCCACACATGTACACACAGAACAGGGAGGTAATACTTTGTGACAAATGGGCGAATGCCAGAAGGTGAATCCCCAAAGCAAATACTCAAGTTTTATAGAAGAAGCTCCTGCATACTTTCAAATGAAATGAACTCTCATTACCTATGGAAGAGTGCTAGTGTAAGGGAGACATGGCCTGGTTTTCCCCACATGTATTGGCTATAATAAATAAATAAAATTGGCTAGCTGTATAATTAACTCAAATTATTTTCAAGTTGGTCTGGGATAATGAAAACACTATTCCTCTAGCCTTCAGGAGGCCTGACTTCCAGGACAAGCTCACAGCCAATCAGCTAAGTGCCTTACACTCTCTAGGTCTCTAGTCCTGCAACAGCACAATGGAGGTATTGGGCTGGTGTTGCATCCTGAAGATCTCTCCTAGGGCTCAAATCCTATGATTCTTCTCCTTCTCATTGGTCCTCTCTTCTCTGAGCTGAAATATTTTACTATACATTTTTAGGTTGATTTGCTTAATCTTGTTCAGTTAAAGCCGTTAAGGAATAAAAACAATAATGTTTGAAGGAGGAAAGTCTATCCTCAAAATAAAGGAATGCTAATCTTTATATAATTTTTAAAAGTGTAATTATGTCTATGTAGGATTATAATAGGTAAGAAAAATTCAAGTCTAAGTAAAATGGGTGTTTTCATTTCCAGAAAACCAAGTTATAAACAATGGCTTTAAAACTTGACTTGAATTTTATAACAATAAAGATGGATCCTTCTGAAATATCTAGACATCAGTCTATATATTAAAAATCCTTCTTGAGTAACGTTCTCCTGAGTTAATTTCTACTTGTTCTATTACAACAGAAATCACGGTCAGTATTTTGCTGCAAAGGCCACTGGCTATAAGCACTTGGATTCATTGCCCTAAGTCCCAGGTCAAAGTCTGCTCTTGTTGGCAGTAAGATGAGAGCATTTAAGAACCATCTGCAGATGGGCTGGAGGAGTGTCTCCTGCCTAACTTCGAGGAGGGTGGGGTGGAGGTGGCACAAGAGGCGGGCAAGAACAGAAGCAACGTTCCATGGGGAAGTGAAGGTAGGCCTCACTGAGAAGAGGACACTTGAGCAGGAGTCAACCTTGAAGCTCTTTGGGGGAAGGACATTCCAGGCAGAATACAGCCAGAGCCCTGTGGCAACAGTGTGTCCACAAGGGCCGGTGTGGCCAGAGCAGTGCAAGAGGGAGTGTGTGGAAGAGGAGATCAGAGAACGGAGAGCGGAGTGGATGTGAGGCAGATTGTACAACGCCCCATGGGCCACGCTCAGTGCTTTGAAATGTACTTTTACTTCTCAGAAAGGCGGGGCGTCATGAAGGGTTTTAAGCAGAGGGCATTTCCGGGGGAGCCCTCTGGCTGCAGTGCTGAAGTTGACTGCAGGAGGGCAAGGATGAAACAAACCAGTTTGGAGACTAATGTGGTAGTCTAGTCAGCCTAGGACTTCTAGCAGCTCAGGCCAGGCGTTAGCAGTGGAGGGACTAAGACGTGTTTTCTTAACATAGATTCCATGTGGGACGTGAAACAAATAAGAAAAAGGAGCCAAGAATGACTCCAAGGTTTTTGGCCTGAGCAACCAGAAGAGCGGAGGTGCCATCAGCTGAGATGGTAATAAAATGAAATTGCCAACTCATGAACAAATCTCTGTTTTGCCTTGTTACTTAAAAAAAAAAAAAAAAAAAAAAAAAAAGATTAGTTTGCTAAACTAGCGACTGTGTCATGCCAGTTATCATTCCAATTTACCCACAAGCTTGTTCTTTTGCGCTCACATCATTCTCCCTGCCTGTGATAATCCACCTCTTTCCGACCAACATAATGGGATAGTTCAAGTTCTATATACTCCAGAAAGCCTACCCTAACCACATCCCAATACGTCTGCCATTGTCTTTAATGTGCTATCTGTAATGACTTATTTAGATCAAAAACTATTATTCATGGGACAACTGTTGAGTTTGTTCCCTGAATAGCTATTTTTCCTAAAGTGCTTAACATTCTTCAACTTCATTCTCCAGTTTTATTGAGATATAACTGGCGTGCAACATTATATTAATTTCAGGGATACAACATAATGATTTGATATTTGTATATCTTGTGTAATGATCACCACAATATGTCCCTCACACACATAGTTACACATGCTTTCCTTGGGATGAGAACTTTTAAGAGCTGCTCTCTTAACAACTTTCAAATATACAGCACAGTATTATTAACCATTGTCACCATACTGTGTGTTACATCCTCGGGACATATTCATCTCATAACAGGAAGTTTGCACCTTTTGACCACCACCACCCATTCTACCTACCGCTCACTCCCCACCTTTGGCCAACGACCAATCTGTTCTCTGAACATCCTTCCACTTCTGATTCTTTTTACTCATCTTTTTCACCAAAAACTCGCTCAAAAAATGCAACCCCAACCTGAATGACTGCTAGCGTGTTCCAGGCTCTCTTGTGCCTTTCAGCCCTTCCCCATTCACCTGCTTGTGGCTCCCGCCTTTGTTCTCCGCCAGAACCTGCTCAGGCTGCTCAGCAATCCCCAAATCTTGACATTTCAAGACCATTCACCATACAAGAGATTCTGAAAGCCCCATTGTTCTGATGCTCTGACTCAAGCGTTTCCCTCTGTGTTGGGCTGGCTCCTGCACCTGGGCTTTCATGTACAGACACTTCAAGAACTGCTGGTAGACTCCTGGGTGAGCTGACTCCACAGAAGTGCCTGCATGACCTAACCACGCATAGCACTCAGCTCCCAGGGGCGCGCTCCTGAATCTGCCAGGGCCAGCGCACCTCTCCCAGTGCTAGAAGTTCGAGAACTCCTGAAATAAATAATTGAGTGTCACTTCCACTTACTCAGGCCTGTTGTTGGTTTCCAGATATTTTTACAACAGGGAGAAAGTCATTACACTTTTTTAAAGGGGGAAGGGAACCTCAGTTTCCCCTGGGCCTCATTTCTCTCCTCTCTCCATGTGAACTGGGTTTCTCATCCAATTAAATAAGACCAACTTCCACTCCCCAAACTATACCCTTGGCCCCAACATCCCTTCTGTTCTTCATTTACTGACTGCATACACAGGGCTCACCCTGGAAAAGTGTAGGCTCCTCAAACTCCGAGTAGTCAACATTGAATCACTCATCTCTCCTTCCCCCTGTTTCCCTTCTTATATTTCCTATCTTGGTTTCTTGCACATTGGTCAAAGCAAACAAGAACCTTGATGTCATCTTCAGCTCTTTCTATTCTCTTAACAATAATGTGACTCTGAATTTTCTCTTAAGTGCCTGTCTGTGCTTCCATTCTCCACTCACAAAGGGGCGATGGTTATCTGGAACCTTCCTTCGCTCCAGCTGATCTCTGTGTTGCTGCCAGTGATCCCTCTAAAACACAGATTTGACCTAATTTTTTCCCTGCTTTAAAACTTTGAAAGGGTTCCTATTGCCTACGGAATCAAGTCCAAATTCTTTGCAGAGAGCACAGGTCCTCTACACTCTGATCCTTGGCCACACTTGCAGCATTCCTTTATCACCATCCTCCACTCCAAGTCACCCTCAGCTCCAGGAATGAACTCACTGCATTCCCTAAAAATCCCCCTGAATTTACCAATTCCATATTTTTGCTATGTTCTCTCTCTACATGTGTAGTACTTTCCCCTTTTCTTTCCTTTGCATTTCTACTCATCTTTCAAGACAAAATAATGTGAATTTATTCTTTTAAAAATAAATGTGGCAATGGTCACTCTCTGCCAAGTGGCACATGAAGCTGTCCTAAAATATGTAACAGGCAGTCCCAGCCCCCGAGGGCTCCCCGAGGAGCGTTAGCGTGGTAAAGCCAGACTGATGACAAGTGCTATGAGGCCCAGTCACTTCCAGTCAGTGCAGCCTTCTCAGCGACCTCAGATGGAATCGGGGACCTTCTTGTCTATATTCCTCCAGCAGAGCTGGTCACCCTCTCTCTCTCCTGTGTCTCCCTCAAGCAGACTTAATCACCTCCTCCTTTATCTTACTGGTCTTTGTATCCCTGGCACCTAGTAGATTGTAAGTACTTGGCACATGTCTCAGAACCAGGTGGTATCCTCAGACATGCTGAGTTTAGAGCCTACCTGTGTCCCCCCACTGGGCTCAGTCTAAATGGCAATGAGCACCAGGTGTAGCAGCAGTAGAAATCACCTCCTAGGAGTCTTCATATAATTCTAGAAGAAACATCCTGTCTCTAGTAAATACTCTAGAACACTCTTACCATGTCTTTTCCCCCTACAGAATCTACTGTGGCTTCCTGTAGATGACATCAGGAATATAAGTGGGAAATCAAGTTGCTGATTTCTCTATTTCCAGCCTGATGGTGGGGAGAAGAATGTTGCCCAGAATCCAGAAGTCCAAACTCCTTCCATCAGTTAGATTCTCTTAGATTAATGAGACTCTTTTCTGAAACACAAATGTTCTCTTGGAGAATGATGCCTAGTGGTCATTCAGACTTAGAACACAGTGTTTTAACTAAGTAATTTGCAACATCTACTGACTGCTAAGTACTTGGTGACTATGGCTTAAATACGCATTTAACAAAGTAATCTGAGGGCTTTCCAATTCTGAGCAATTGGAAACTAAACGTATATTGCTAATAAGGAAACTTTTAGGACAAAGTGTAGTTGAAGGATGACAGACTTGTTCTGGGTGTGGCTGTATCTGTGTATGGTGCTGGGGGCATTAGGACACGGGACAATTAGGATCGTGCCCATATGGCATGCAGAAATGCAGGTAAGAGCAGACAAAAGAGGATTATCTTTCTTTTTCTTTCTTTCTTTCCTTTTATTGAGTTAATTTTTGTTTAGGATTCTGATGCTATGCCTTCCTTACAAGCCATTTGTAAATCATTTGGGGTGGTCACAGCCTGGAGAACATGGTCACATTCAAACCCAGGCAGACTGTCAACCTCCCTGCGTGCTCCCCACCCTCACAGTCAAAAGTTACTATCACTCTAACTTATCATACTTACCCTAGCTTCCACTTTTGGATCATTCTGCTTATAAGGAGCTAGGCCAGCGGTTCTCAACCTGTGGGTCGCAACTCCTTTGGCCATGGAACGACCCTTTCACAGGGGTCGCCTAAGACCACCCTGCATATCAGATATTTACGTTATGATTCACAACAGTAGCAACATTACAGTTATGAAGTAGCAACGAAAATAATTTTATGGTTGGGTCACAACATGAGGAACTATATTTAAAGAGCCGGAAGGTTGAGAACCACTGAGCTAGACTGTCCCCTCTCTAAAAACCTACCCATCCCTCATTCATTTATCCAGTCAAAAACCATTCACTAAAGACCCGCATTTGCAGGACCACGCTGGGACAGGGCACAAGCACCAGTGAGCACCAGCATGGTCTGGACATTAACCTGGCTCTTGTCCAGGGCCTCTTCCTCCAGGAAGCTGTCGTTAATAGTCTGACCAACACTTTCTGAACAAAACAGCACATCATCCCCTGGCGTGAGCTATGACAATGGCTCAGGATATTGGAAATCCAGTCTGTTCTGGAACATGCAGTGGAACATCCCCACTTTTGTACCCCACAGCCACACTGTTCCAAAAGTGAGGACTAAGGAAAGCGTGTTTGCCTCAGTGTGGAGTGCTGAGATAAGACTAGACCTTAGGTGGCCCCAGGACAGTGGGGCTGAGGGTGAGAAAGTCACAGCGGCCGAAAGCGCCAAACTCAGCCGCTCTTCCGGAGCAGTAACTCATTCTCACGCCAGGGACTCTAACCCAGAAACCCATTCTGCTCAACGCTGGGTGACTTTTGCTTTTATTTTACGTTGAGTTTACAGATGCTACTACAAGATTTCAAAACTAACGGGATATAAATAACTTTGGACATGGTTCAGAGAAGAACCACTGTGAGAACCACCATGACTAAAGTGTGGGCAACGGTGTCTATTAATAGACAAAGAAACTGAAATCACTTAGCTCGAGGGAGAGAACGTTTTGGACCGAACAGCGACCTTTACTGGATACAACGTCATAGGAGACTGAGGACCAATAGGAAAAGGACCTAGTCTTTGAGCCACTCCATTCTAGAATCTCTGTTTTTTTTACAAGGGGTGATAGAATTACTCATATATTTTTTAAATGTAAAGTGAAGAGAAATGAAAGGTTTCTAAATTCTACCCACAGTGGCTTATACAAAAAGCAGGAAGGAGCCTCTGTATTGAGAGTGGTAAAGGTTTTAAAAATTACCCATAAAATATACTTAATGCCACTGAACTATACACCTAAAAATGGTCAAAATGTTGTTTTTTGTTATTTATATTTTAAACGCGCGCACACACACACACACACACACACACAATCCATGAAAGAAAGCTAGAGCTAACATGCCTCCAATTGCTAAATAATGTCACTTTTAGGAACATTCATATCTCACAGCACCCCAAATAACTCACTCGCCTGTTTTTCTAAGACTCTGGTAACATCTTTAGTTTTTCTGAAAAAGCAAAGGAGAACTGGAAACTGTTGGAAGATGGACCTTGGCTTGAACCCAGATGCAGCGTGAGGATGCGACGGCTGATCCCTGTCATCTCGACTTGGCTGCATGTAAACTTCAGTCAAGGCTGGGAGCAGAATGCCAATGCTGTCCGGAGGGCGGGACCATGGTTCTCTACATCAGGCAAGCATGTCCCTTTGAACTGAGCCTACACTCTATTTTTCCCCTTCCAGATCCTCTTTCCTCTCTTAATTGCCCCCAAAGTTAGATCTCCCTTCCAGCTTTACTCGTGGAACAATCAGTGGGCAACTCATTTGTAAACTGAAGCTACAGGGAGCTGTACACTTTCCTTCAACTATCTTGAAGAGTAGAAGAATTATTGACTTTTCTTGCCCTGCTTCAAACCAGAGATCTTTACTAGTTTCAATTATCTGGGAATTTATTTTATTTTATTATTAAAACAACTCTTGGCAACTTGTAAGAAACAGGAAAGGATTCCTGCAAAAGAATTTACATCGCCCTACCTAGCTCAGTGGATAGAGTGTCAGCTTTTGGACTGAAGGGTCCCAGGTTTGATTCCAGTCAAGGGCACATGCCCAGGTTGTGGGCTCAATCCCCGGGGGGGTGGGGGGGGGGGCGTGCAGGAGGCAACCAATCAATGATTCTCATCATTGATGTTTCTCTCCCTCTTTCTTCCTCCCTGAAATGAATAAAAATATTTTTAAAAAGAAATTACATAAAAAAAATCTTTAATAAATTAAAAAGACTTAAAAACTATAGTGTCTCTCATTTTCCTTTTGTAACTTCCTTTGCATTATTTCCGTGGGAATCATATCTGTGTATTGGCTGTAAGTAAATGCTCATGGTTTCTTAGGCCTCTGCTCTGGGCATGACTAGATGGGCCAATGGGTGATTAATAATTCCTTATGCTGCCTGGGTACTGTGTTTACCAACAGAAATTTCAGAGCCTAATGAGTTTTAGAGATTATTTTCAGGGCCATTTGGTTACTTCAAAATGATCGTGCTCTCTCATCTGCCATTACAGCAGACATCCTGCCATGAATTTAAAAAAAAAAAAGGGACCTTTTGATTTTGGGGAAATAAGGTGAACCCTTGCCCTTATGGCCATTTTAGAGCAGAAACGGAGAATCTCATTTCAGTAAAAGGCATAGAACTTTTGAAATTACGGTAAGAGCTGAGAGGAGGAAAGTTATTAATTTCTTCAGTTCACTGTATCTCAAGACCATAACCTAGCTCAACAATAAAAGTATCCAAAATTTGGGTCCAGGAAAAGTATTCCTGCATGAGGAATTCAACTTGAAAGAGCAGAAGCCTGCCTCCTAGTTTTGCTCCCATACAGTCTACCCCAAAAACCACGAGAGGAGTTGAGAGGCAGGGAAGAAGGAGAGGGGAAGCAGAAATGAAAGGGACTGAGGATTAGCTAAATGCTCAGTCTCATCCACTAATGGACATAAAGGTCTTAACTATGAGATTTAAAGGAACACATCCCAGATCTAACAAGATCTTGAATAAACAATGCTACCTTGACGGCCAGCTCCAGCCTCCTTTGCAACTTAACAAGTGCTCAAAAAACATATTCACTGCTGTGGCAGTTTTTAAAATGGGATATATATATATATATATATATATATATATATATATATATATATATATATATATATATATATATATTTTAGAAAAAGAAGATTCTTTGTATCATGCCTCCCAGTTAGAAAGTATAGACCCATTCAGCTTTAAAAAGGAAGGAAATTCTCACACGTGCTACAAGACAGAAGAACACTATACTACATTAAGCCAGTCATGAAAGGACACTTACGCGAGGTACCTAGACTAGTCAATTCTTAGACCCGGAGAGGAGACTGGTGTGGTTGCTGGGGCCAAGGGGAGGGGAAGATGGGAGTTATGGTTTAACAGGTAGAGTCTGTTTGGGAAGGTGAGAAAGTTCTGGACATGGAAGGTAGTGATGAAGGTACTTCATGCTATAGAACTGTACAATGGAAAATGGTTTCAATGGTAAACTTGAAGTTAGGTATATTTTACCACAATTTAAAACATTTTTTTAGAAAGCGTAGACCCTCGTCGGGTGACAGTTCTCCATGCTGGCTCTTTTGTCGATGTTTTCACATAGTGTAATCTATGGCTGGTGCCCAGCACACAGTGCGAGACTCGTGAATTTGGTGTAGCTCGTAGTGAATGCCCTTTGAATCTCCACTGGGAACTTGCCAGCGACTTCCTGGCGCGCACCTGCAGTTTGCAAGCTGCCTGCTGCAGGCAGAGGTGCACCGTGTCTTTTTACAGTTAGCCTTGAGCAAGAATTGATTAAACGCTTGATAAATGGCATCTTAGAAGACGGTGCTTTCCCCCTGCTTTGCCACCCAGTTCCCTCCCTCATGAACACCACATAAAGAGTGACAGTTTGAAATGTCTTCTTTTTTAAGTCTTTGCATCAAGTTGGATGGGAGCTTCATTCCTCTTCTGAATACAAACAGGCCACCTTCCACTCTGGGAACGCCCCTCATTACAGCCAGCCTGGGTACCAGCCTATTAAAGAGCTTCTCCTCCAGCTACGAAACCAGCGGTTAAGGTGCAAAGGGACATTTCCGGCACCTCTTCCCCCTAATATGGTCTTCTCTGGGGGAGAGTGTGGGGGAGCACCTAGGAAATAAAGCTGGCTGGTCCCCAAGTTCCTCTTTCTATTTCTGTCATTTTCACTTCCCCTCCCATCAGAAATCCCCATGTGGTGGCGTGCTTTCTCCTCTCCCTTCCCTGTCATTTCCGTGTCACTGGTCCCCTGAGACCCTGCTGGGCCTGTCCCCATCTACCTGCTCCTGCTACTTTCTCTGTCTTCACATCTTGAGTTCCCTTTCCCCCAAGGCGTTGGCAGGCTGTTTCTATAACCAAACTCAACTCAACTTTCAAGAGTACCCTTCGCATTTGCAATCTGGTCAGCGGTCAGCAGTCAGCGGTCCCCGGCACTTTTTCACACGGCAGACATCGGGTAGGGCAGTCAGGCCTGCCTTCTGGCTGCGCTCATTTGGTAGCGACCACCAGACATCTGGGGGAAGGTGGCCTTCCAGGTGCTCTCTGGCTAGTCAAAGAGGAACTGCATAGAAAAGGCCTGACCTCCCCCTGTTTCTTGGAGCTACAGGTCCCCATTTCACCTCGATAGCATCTTTTGGGAAAATAGAAATAAAATTGAGTTTTACAGGGTAAGCGGTCTCTGAAGCCTAAAATCCCATCAGGCTCTTTGCTATACCTGTCAAAAGTCCCAATCCTATACAAGCTTTTGTTTTTATTTTTATTTTTTTATTGATTTCCAAGAGGAAGGGAGAGGGAGAGAGAGAGAAACATCAGTGATGAGAGGGGATCATTGATCAGCTGCCTCCTGCATGCCCCACACTGGGGATCGAACCCACAACTCGGGCATGTGCCCTGGCCGGGAATCAAACCAGTGACCTCCTCATTCGTAGGTCAAGGCTCAACTACTGAGCCACGCCGGCCGGGCCTATGCAAGCTTTTCAATCCCATCTCAGTTAACTGTTTGAATGACTCTGACTTGGCACTGAAAAGCCCTTCTGTGTCTTCTCATTTTAGCATGCTGGCAGAGTTAACCTTCACTCACTCATACCCTACTGTTCTGGAATGTATACAATTGTCTGGACATGCTACACTAAAGTGTATTTCTTCACTTTATACAAAAAAAAAAAAAAAAAAAAAAGAGCTTGCCCTTTGTAGTGGTTATTCATCTCAGTCCCCAAACTCACTTTTGCAAGAAACAGAATTTTATTTTTCATTTCAAGAGCCATCCTATAGATAGGAGATTTAACCCCACCCTTTCTGAGGCTCTCCCTCCCTGTTTCCTAAGGCTGTGCCAACGCTCCAGGGGCTTACATAGTTTCAGGGGCATGCGCATCTGGTCCTCTGTTCACAGAAGGGATCTGCTGCAAAGATGCCTGCTCAGGTCTGGACCTCTTGGCTGCCTCAGGGCCATGTTTGGACATGGGGATCCTTGCCCAACTACATACTTCATAGCACCAGTTCTCTCTGGGGTCTTGCCTTGTCCTTAGCAGTACAGCTAAGAAGCAGAGTACAGGACCCCTCAACTCTCAGGGGCCCCACTGTTCCTCTATTCCCTTTTCCTCTCAGCCTGGGTGAGTTTCTTTTAAATAGCAGGGAAGTCTTCCATCCATGTTTCTGGCCAAGACGTTTTGACTATGACCACTGATCCTCCCTGTACCCCTTGGCATTTAAACCAGCAGCTTACCTATAACCAGGAATTGACTACCCTTTCTAGGGCTCAGGACATTGAAACAAAAGCCGGGATTTCTGCTGTATGGGGCTGCCACTTAACCAGCGAGCACAGGCCACGCCTGAAAAGTGAGATAAAGAACCCAACTATAACTTCCGATCACAATTTCAGCAGTGGTTTCTAAACACAAACAACGAATGTGATCATTACAAATGATTTTTAGATATCTAACTGATTAAAGAAAACCCTTCTTTCTCCAAAGTAGTTGTCAAGTATATATAAAGTTGTATTTCTTTGAAATTAGTTCAAGTGTTACTCGAACTCTCTTCTCTGGAGAAAACCAGCCAGGCCTTTTCTAAGTTCATAGATAACATCCCTCTGTACTTTAGGACCATGGAGCAGGCCCAAGTCTGTGGCTTGCTTACTAATTTTCATAGCTAAGAATGTGGAGCAGAGTAATTATGAACATCTAACAGGGTATAGAAAAACCTATTTTTAAAATTGTTACTGTAAGGCCAGAGTTTACATTCAGCACTATTTTGTATAAGTTTCAGATGTACAGCATAGTGGCCAATCATGTACCTTACACAGAACCCCGCCCCCCCCATACTTCCAGTACCCACCTGGCACCATACATAATTATTACAATATTATTGACCACACTTCCCAGGCTGTACTCGACATCCCGTGACTGTTTTGTTAACTGCCAATGCGAACTTCTTAATCCCTTCACTTTTTCCACCCAGTCCCCCAATACCCCTCCTCTTTGGCAACCACCAGTCCGATCTCTGTCTGAGTCTATTTCAATTTTGTTTGTTCGTTTACTTTGTTGTTTTGATTCCATATATGAGTGCAATCATATGGTATTTGTCTTTCTCTGATTGACTTATTTCACTACCATAATATCCTCTAGGTCCATCCACGCTGTTGCAAATGGTAAAATTTCATTCTTTTTTCATGGCCAAGGAATATTCCATCATATATATGTACCAAACATTTTTATGTTTCTAAAATTATTTTATTTTTCTATTTCTGTTTATATTTAATAATATTTTGGATTAGTTTCAGGTGTACAATGTATTGGTTAGACAATCACATCTTTTAGAAAGTATTCGCCCCAATATTTCCAATATCTGCCTAGCAACATAATTATTACAATATTATTGGCTGTATTCCCTAAGCTGTACTTTACATCCCAGTGACTATTTTGTAACTACCAATTTTGTACCACAACTGTTTTATCCACTTGTCTATTAATGGGCCCTTGGGTTGCTTCCATATCTTGGCTATTGTAAGTTATGCTGCAATGAATATAATTTTCAAATTAGTGTTTTGGGTTTCTTTGGATATACACCTA
The DNA here is from genome assembly GCF_963259705.1 of Myotis daubentonii. Classification (NCBI taxonomy): domain Eukaryota; kingdom Metazoa; phylum Chordata; class Mammalia; order Chiroptera; family Vespertilionidae; genus Myotis; species Myotis daubentonii. The sequence goes on from NC_081844.1 coordinate 53,524,602, forward strand.
GAAGTGCTATTGCTGGGTCATAGGCAGTTCCATTTTTTAGTTTTTGAGACCCTCCATTGTGTTTTCATCCTAAATATCATTCCCAACTCAAAACCGTCCAAAGCAGACTTTTAATTTGGCAGAGAACTGTGGCTATGACAACGCCTCATGTTTCATTTATTGATGTGTTCCATTTCTATAGAAGTTGCTACTTCAGGAGTACTTAAAGATAATTTTGTTTTAAAGGCATTAATGTACATTCATATACGAACTTACAGTTTACAGAATGATCTCTATCTGTTATCTTTTTGGATCCTCATAATCACTATAAGTACTTGTGGTTTTTCAAGAGTAGCTGCAGCTGACACTTGCCTACAGGTAAGTGCTGAGCCAAGGGCTTCCTTAAGGAGGGGATTTCCAGCTAGTTCTCTGGCAGATGCTTGCCATCTACATATGAGACTAACCATGATTCCTCCATTTTTTATTTTTAAAATTATTTTATTCTATTGATTGATTTTTTAAAATATATTGTTATTTATTTCAGAGAGGAAGGGAGAGGGAGACAGAGATAGAAACATCAATGATGATAGAGAATCATTGATCGGCTGCCTCCTGCACGCCCCCAACTGGGAATCGAGCCCGGAACCTGGGCATGTGCCCTTGACCGGAATCAAACCTGGGACCATTCAGTCTGCAGTCTGACGCTCTAACCACTGAGCCAAACCAGCTAGGGCTGATTGATTGATTTTGAGAGTATGTTTATGAAAGCTGGTGACAGTGAAACAAGGAAGGGCCTAGGATAGAAGAAGCAACAGGAGAGAGCCTAGACGGGTCTGCTTTGGCTCATTGGAAAGTCAGGGGAAAGGGGGCCTTAGAGACAGGTTCAGGGGCTTAGCACAGGATGAGGTGCCACTGCTCATTGCTCCCCTGGTTGCAAGTCTTGTGGAGTCTCCTAGAGTTTGAGAAATGCAAGCCTGAGGGGGGAAAGAAAGGTGTGGTTGTGTGCTCCCAGGAGGGAGAGCCTCCTCCATTTTTAAAATGTTTGTGGGAATGTGTGAATAGCATTGCTTTCAGTGTATTACATGTTGAGAATAGAATGAAGTGGTTCTGAAAATGTACTAAGTGTCATAAAATGGATCAGTGGGAAAAGGCAGAGTCATAATTTATATGTAATTTAATTATATGTCACAATCAAAACTTCAAATAATAAGGCTGCCTCCTACACGGGGATTGAGCCCAAAACCTGGACATGTACCCTGACTGGGAATCAAACCGCCAACCCTTCGGTGCTTGGAACGAAGGCCACCAACTGGGCTACACCAGCCAGGGCAGTATTCCTGAATTTTTACAACTCAGAAGGTAGTCAATACCAAGAGAGAAAGCAAGAGGGCAAGCAAGAGAGCAAGCAAGGGAGAGAAAGGTGGAGCCTTAGAAATTTTGGCTTTATTTTGGAATTTCCTCTCCTTGGATAAAAGATAAGAACAGAACACTTGAGGGTTAGAAGAAATCCCTCTCACAAAAACCAACAATTAACATAGACACACACACACACACACACACATACACACACCACAAATGACTGTAAGAGCTCTTCCTTTTTTTTCCCTCCAAAATTTAAATGGCAGACTTTTTTATTCAACTTATTTTAAAGTTCAAGATGACATCACCATTTGAGAAGTTACACCAGAAACCAGCAGTTACCTTTAACACTGTGTTCCTTCCTCAGCCTCCACCCCCACCTCCATCCCATCTAACCAATCATCAAGTCTTCTCTATTCAACCTGCAAAAGATGTTTACAACCCGCCTACCTTGCCCAGCTGTCACGGCTCAGTGGTTGAGCGTTGACCTATGAACCAAGAGGTCATGGTTTGATTCCCAGTTGGGGCACATGCTCAGGTAGAGGGCTCGATCCACAGTAGGGGGCGTGCAGGAGGCAGCTGATCAATGACTTCTTTCTCATCACTGATATTTCTATTTCTCCCTTGCCATTCCTCTCTGAAATCAATAAAAAATATATTTTAAAAATCAAATCTGTCTACCTCTCCCATTCCTGCCCAACCGAAGCCTCCCACCACTTCTCACCTGTATTATCACCTAAACATAACCTGTCTCCCTACCCCTAGTCCTGCTCCCCTTCCACACCCCACAGTAGCAGCCTCCCAAATGGGACCTGCCCCTGCAGAGTGCACGGGCAAGCTGTTGGGTGTGGGAAGAAAGTCTCAGGGCTTCTATTTATCACATTCTTTAAAATGACTGCTTTTCCATATTTTGTATAACACATAATATTCTTTAATAACAAACATACCTGTAATTAGTATGCAGGTTTTTAATGTTTTATTATTGACTAGAGGCCCAGTGCACAAAATTTGTGCACTCAGGATCGGGGGGCGGGGGGGAGGTCCCTCAGCCTGGCCTACACCCTCTAGCAGTCCAGGAGCCCTCGGGGGATGTCCAACTGATGGTTTAGGAGGGCCTAAGCCATCCTCAGACATCCTTAGCGCTGCTGTGGAGGCGGGAGAGGCTTCCGCCACCCCCGCTGTGTTCGCCAGCCTGTGAGTCTGACTTCTGGCTGAGCAGCGCTCCCCCTGTGGGAGCACACTGACCAATAGGGGGCAGTTCCTGCATTGAGTATCTGCCCCCTGGTGGTCAGTGTGCATCATAGCAACCAGTCGTTCCACCGTTCAGTCGATTTGCATATTAGCCTTTTATTATATAGGATAGAGATACATGATTTAAAAAGTTTTGTGGTCACTACTCGACACAGTGGTCACATTTTAAAAATCCAGATCTAATCATGTTATTTCTTTTGCTTACACTACTCAATGGCTTTCCATTGTCCACAAAGTCCCAAATCTGTGACAGTTCCTACAAACCCTGAAGGATCGATCTACTTCTCTGGCCCCCCTACAACCTACTCCCTTTCCTGGGCGTGGGGCTATCTCATTGCCGCCCCCTCCTCCTTCGAAGCATGTTTTTCCCATGGGAAATCTTCACACGCATGGTTCCCTCTACCTCCACGAAGCTTTAGGTCTAGTTTTTAATTTTGTTTTCTTTCCTGACACCTGCACACCGGCACCATCCCACTCCGATCCACAAGGTCACTTGGTTAAACTTTTAGCGCCCTGCATTTTTGGTCATGGTAGCAATTGCTATGATATATTTTTTTCAATGTCTTCCACACTAAGCTGTAATCTCCACAAAACATGTTTACCATTGTACCCTTAGCACCTAATAAGCACCCAATAAAGATTTATTGATTGCAAGAGTGAATTAAAGTACCAACATTCACCCCCTCAGGTTGTCTCCTCACTGCCCTGCTCAGGACCCCTTGCCTCTAGGGCTCAGCCCAATGAACCAGCCATTTCTCTATGAGGTCTTTTGAACTGTCCCTGGGCAGTTATTCATTCACCCGGACTCCCAGCACCTTGGGAAAAATTTTATTACAGCACTTATTGACATGTAAGTGTCTACTTCCATTTCAGTTTGTGCATCAAGATTTGTTATCTTTAGGACTTGGACCTTGTTATCACCTTTGTGAATGGGGTAAAGGAGGCATTTCATAAGTGACTAGAGATCTCTGGTGTTCTAAGATATTTTTTTTTCGTAAAAAAAATGTTTCAGCTTGCTTAATTTTCATAATTCTTAAAAAGTTACAACTATCTTTTGAACAAGGCAAACACTCTGGGTAAGGTATCTTCATAAGCTTTATTGAGATATAGTAAATGCTCATACCCTACCCTTTTTGAGAACTGCCTTTGTTAGGGGGTGGAAAGAGAGAATTAACAGGCTGCCTCATTGTGCTCCCCCCCCACACCCCTTTTAAAGAAACTATTTTAAAAGAGAGGGTAACTCAGGGACTGAGTGTGAACCTGGAATAAATAGCAAAGAGTACAATGGAAGTTGCTTTTGTCCACATACACACAAGGGCATAAAAAAGGAAAAAAGGGAGAGAAAAGGCATACCTCATGCTCTTTGAGGTGATTACACAAAATGGAAATATAAGAGAATTTTTAAAAAATGCTTTCTTGGCACTCATGACAGGATACACTTAAAACAGGGCGAGTGATTGGTTTTCTGTTAAGACACCAACCTCATATAGATAGATCATTGATATTCATATTTCTTCCTTCCTGAATAACTTGGTCCCAAACCCAGTTTAGTTGACCCATATAGTATCTACAAATAGGAGATTCTTAATCTTAGCCCCTGGGCTGTTTAACTTTTAAGCTTGGATCCTAATAAGGGTTCGACTTGCTCACTTCAGTACCAAGAGCTGCTGTGGAACAGTTACCATACATGGGCAGAGAAGCTGTGAGGAGGGAGGGGGCGGGGAGCACGCTGCTGCAGCAGTTACATAACCACAAGGGGAGTGCTGCGAAGGGAAGGCGCTTTCTGCCTTCCTTACACGTACTAAATCCTAAATCTTCTAAAAGACACCTAACACGCACATCTGAGTTGCTGAAGTTAGGAGCTCAAATAGAATTAGACCCAGAACATCAGTTCAATCTGCTGGGTTTATGGGCTGCTATTTTAAATAACTTTTGTTGGTGTCCTCAAGAAAAAGTTGTAGAAATGTATGTGCGGTAGGTTTCAGTAATAACAGAATAAATGTCATTTCCTTTTTCATTGACCATGAGTTATGAGTGTTGATCTGCAGACAGTCCCCGAACAAGCTGCATTCCAATAGTTGGTTTCTAAGTCAGTTGTTAGGCACTTGGGACATAGTTTCCCATAGAAACAATTTTAGAGCTGGTGGTTCAGATTTCCAAGATTTCCAGATATGGCCAAAGAAGCCCATGAACACGTGAGAAATTTAACCGCAGACCCTGACCATTATACAGAATAGTGTTTTACTATTATGTGTCCCCTCTTCTGGGATTCCTGTCTCACCTTCCCTTGTCCTGGAAGGAGTAGACAGTGTCCTGAATATAGATGCTGCTGGTTGGGAGGCCATGGTGAAGGGGAGAAGGAGAAACAGGGAAAGGAGGCTCCCCAGCAGCAAGGACTCCAGGGTGAGAGTGAGGTCTGGTGGAGCCCAGGCCCTGGGAGGCAGTGACACCTGTCATTGTATTTGAGAGCATATCTGGAGGTTCTAGCAAGGGAGTGCAGCTGCTCGTATACCCTTGACCGAAGACCAGTCCTCTCCGCTGGGGGGAAGGCAGTCCTCTTCCACCGAGCACACAGCTTCGGGAGGGATGCACATGGATTGGTGAGGGAGGGGGACACCCGCCCAGGCAGATCCCTGGAATCAACCTTGGTGATCAAAAGGATGACAGATGTCTCAGCCAGATCGCCCTCACATCCACATCTGTGATTGCATTTGCATAGAATATTTTCTCCTGGCAAGAACTTCCAAAATGTTCTGAGTGATATAACCACCTCCCATTGAACACATACTCAGGGCTAGATCACAGCATTAATTGCTGTGTCTGTATTATTTCATTCCATTCTCCCAACTCAACATCTGTGAGGCCAATTGTTCTATCTGCATTTAAGAAAGTGGGCATGAAGGTGTAGGGATGTTAGTAGCTTGCCTAGATTCAAGCAGTTAGAGCCCACACCACTTGAACCCAAACTTGTTTGACTCCAAACGCACTACTCCACACTGTTTTCACATGAGCTGGCATTATCGCCAGAGGCCTCATGAAGATGTTGGACCTGAGCTGGACCCGGAAGAAATGGGCTTAGATACAGGGTATACCTGATGAATAGCTCAGATGAGCAAAATTTGCATGCTAATGATTCTAATTAAGAGACAGAACTAGCTTGATTTGTTTCGTGTTACAAGAAATGGAAAATAAGATTGGGAAAGTGGTGGACAGATGCTGCAGAGACCTCTAGAATTTCTGCTATAACTTATCTTTTGAACAAGTAATTCAGAGTTTGAAATAAAGTTTATAGAAAGGAACAAAGAAAAAATCCCCTCTCACATAGGTAACCACTGTTTATAAGTTTCCTGTACATTCTTTCATTTTGTGTGTGCATATATACAAGCAATTATAAATGTATATATACTATTTTCACCTTTATTAAGACTGGAGGCCCGATGCACGAAATTCAGCATGGGTAGTGTCCCCAAGCCTGGCCAGTGATCTGCTGGCCAGGGCCTCCCTTCCCAGACGGTCAGTGCACGTAATAGTGAGCGATCGAACTCCCGGTCTCCTGGCCAAACTCCCATGGAGACAATTTGTATATTAGGCTTTTATATATATAGAAAGCATATGGCAGTAGAAACTTTGAATAGCAATAATTTATATATGTAAGTGCCCATCAGCAGATGAATGGATTAGAAAACTGTGGTACATCTACACAATGGAATACTATGTTGCTGTAAAAAAGAAGGAATTCTTACCATTTGCAACAGCATGGCTGGAACTGGAGAGCATTTTGCTAAGTGAAATAAGCCAGTCAATGAAAGAAAAATACCACATGATCTCACTCATTTATGGATAATAAAGACCATTATAAACTGATCAACAAAAATAGATACAAAGGCAGAGCAGCATTGAACAGACTGTCAAACTACAGCGGGAAGGCCAGGGAGGATGGGAGGGGGGCCAGAGATCAACTGAAGGACTTATATGCATGCATATAAGCATAACCAATGGACACAAGATACTGGCAGGTAGGGGAGGCCAGGGGAAGGTCAAGGGGGAAAAAAAGGAGATATATGTAATAATCTTTGTAATACTTTAAGCAATAAAACAAAATTAAAAAAAATAAAAATAAAAAATAAAAACACCACAATCCTATTCATAATAAAAAAATAATTTATATATGTATATTTTTCTTACTATTTAAAATTGTTTACTTATTAAAATACAATGGTGTTTCCCAGCATGAATTTATTAAACAAATATCAAGAATTGGATTCCAAAATAGAAAGAATAATTTTCAAAGGAGACCTCATCCAGCATCAACTTTAAATCTATAGATCTAAACCCTAGAGTGTGAGTTTAGGTTGGTGAGGTGCACGCTCCTCTTCAGTGTTACCATAACACCATGTACAATCCTCTCCTTGGCTTTCATCATGGCTTTGTAATGCCTGTTTGTGTGGCTGCCTTATTTACTTGATTGAAATTCTTTGAGGCCAGGACTATAGAATTAATTTGTCTAGTATAATGCCCAGTAAATATGAGATTATTCAATGAACATTCAAATGAATTAATGAATGGCCCAGGCCAATGTGACTCAGTTTGTTGGAGCGTTGTTCCATACATTGAAAAGTCTTGGGTTCAATTCCGGATCAGGGCACATACCTCAGTTGTAGGTTTAATCCCCAGTTGGGGTTTATATAGAAGGCAACCATTTGTTGTTTCTCTCTCACAATGATGTTTCTCTCTCTCTCTCTTTTCTCTCCTCCCTCCTCCCCCTTCCTCTCTGTGAAATCAGTAACAACATATCCTCAGGTCTTTAAAAATATATATATTTGATGAATGGAGGACAAAGTATGTTGAATGAATGTGAATAACATATTCCAAGGAATGACTTGAACAATTTAGCTGAACTCTAGGGCATCAGAATATAAAAGGAAGGAATGGTATTTTATTCTAGCTGGTAAATGTAGTTTGATGAAACACTGTAGGGATGTGTTAAGAAAGATCAGGCAATAGAAAGAGTGAAAACATTGGGGATGGGGTGAGGGGGTGAAGAGGAGAAAGATGAAGCAAAGGTCTTGAAGCAACCAGGAGGGAGCTGGATCCTGGGCAACAGGAGAGAGGTGGCTTAAACAGGAAATGGGAATGAAAACAATTCTAGGAAGGAGGGCTAGGGAGTTGAGATTATGCTTGAAGGGCTCAACTTTTTTTTTTTTTTAAATGGTTTTAAACAGAGAAAATTGAGAAAAGTGAGGTTGAGTAGAGGGGCCTGGATGGCAAATGTTTTAAATAATTGTAGAGACTGAGAGGAAAAGCTGATTGAGAGTAAGGGCTGCCTTATAGCCTTTCTGGAAAAAGGCCAATTATAACTTTAAGTAAAAGCCTTGATAAGCAATGCTTGAGAGTCTATTTGAGGCAAGAGATTATGAAGTTGTAATTCTTTTGTGTCAAATACTATGTGAGGTGCTCTGGGCCTTCAGAGATGAAAAATCAACATGCCCTCACAAGGAACTTTTGTCTGGTAGGGAGAAAATCATCCGACCCTTCAAAATATATTTCATTCCAGTATTACTACCTACTCTTCAAGTGGTCTTATTACAACATAGTTAACATTGCAATATAATGTGGCTGTCAGTGATTGTAAATGGTCTGTTCATATAGGAGGAAAGGTAAGCAACTTCTTAGATACTTTCAGTTATGGTTATGCAAAATAATTCTGATACCCAGGTACTCTCTTCCCTGAAGCTGTGCTACAGCAAATGTTGACACTGTCCCAAAAAGGAAGTTATCTTTCTGGATCCATTAAGGGAACTGTTGTTATTAAAAGTTAAATTTTACCTGTTAAAAATCAAACCAACAGGCCTGTAGATACAAACTAATTTTATTAGTACTTAAATATTTGTTTCCAGTTGACCTAAGAATCAAACCAAATCTGCTCAGATGGAAACTTGCTAAGCAAGTTAAACTCAGTCAGGTGTGGGTCCCCAGAGCTCACATAACACAGAAAACACATGTAAGCAAGAAGTATGCTTAAACATGATAACACCACAACTGGACAGAAAAAAATATCAACATCTGTTCAGTTGAAGTGTATGAAAAGTTCTCATAGTTACTTTTCTAAATGTTATGAGAAACACGATGCCTTCCAAGTGCAGGCTTGCAAACGCACACACCCTTTCTGCTGCATATCCGGTCTCCAGATTGGCATGGTACGTTTTAGAGACGTTTCTCAGAAAGCATTTGGACTTATGAAAGCAATCTTTGGCCTAATGACAACTGAACAGTAATTATAAATTTTCCTTTTCATTAATAAATTCCAGCTAAAAGGCAGTATTTTTTACAAATCTGTTTTTGATAATAGATTCCCAGCTCATTTTATACAAATATTTTTTAAAAATTTATCTTTATTGTTGAAAGAATTACAGATATTCCCCTTTTCCCTCCATTAAGCCCCTCCACCCCACACCCCTCTTCCACCCACGGCCTTCACCACACTTTGTCTGTGTTATGTAAATCTTTTGAAGAAAATATTACTGAAAATCCATGGAAAAAGCAATTTAAAAAGTTCTCAAAGCTATTACCCTTCCTCTGCTTTTCTACAAAATTCAGCTGTTATATTTCTCATATTCTTCATGAACAGGGACTCTTTTGGGGGGAGAATGTCCAGGAATTCATCCTCAGAACTCCCCCAAATATGCAAACAGCTATGTTTGAAAATGTTCTTTGAAAATACTGTCTAAAATAACATGAAACTGGAAACAAACCAAATGTCCATGATCTTAGTATATCTTTATCAAGAAAGAGTATATAACAAGTAAAACAATCTTTTTGAACAAAAGAAATTTTTCAAACTGTTAAATGAAAAACAAAATAGTGTTGATCCAGATGTACAAAAGAAGCTACTTTTGGTTTTCTTGTTTGAAATTATAATTGAGTATCATTAGAGACCAGATAATCCCAATGACACATAAATTGTTTCAGAGCCAAGGAAGGAAAACTTCGATATCTTTTTTAAGAAGTATAATACTGATATCCAAATCTGTAAATATAGTACATAAAAAAAATTATAGCCCTAGCTGGTTTGGCTCAATGGCTAGAGCATCGGCCTGTGGACTGAAGGGTCCCAGGTCTGATTCCGGTCAATTGCATAAGCCTGGGTTGCAGGCTCGATCCCCAGGGGGGATGTGCAGGAGGCAGCCAATCAATAATTCTCTCTCATCATTGATGTTTCTGTCTCTCTCCCTCTCCCTTACTCTCTGAAATCAATAAAAATATTTAAAAAAAATTATAGGCCAGCAGCACTTATGAATACTGATGCAAAAATTATAAATAAAATGTCAGCAAATAGACTCTAACATCACATTGAGAAAATAATTCACCATACCTAAGTAGGTTTTATGTCTGAAATTTATGGATGGCTGAGTGTTAGGAAATATATTAATAACATTCATCTTATTAATAGATTTAAGGAGATTGTATGCTTATCTCCAGAGATGGCTGGAAAAGCCTATGAAAAATTCAACCATTCCTTATACAAATACTTGAGAAAATTGGACTAAATGACTACTTCCTTAACATTATAAGTTACATATTATAAAAATCCAGGATTTTACTTAATGCAGAAATCCTTAGAGCATTCCTACTAAGGTCAAAGACACGACAGAGATGTTCTCTATACTACAATTTTACGAGTGGCATTAGCCAATGCAATTAGATAAAAACCAATTATGAACATAAGAAATAGAAAAGAGAAATTTAAACTATAGTGTATTTGAAAATAGGATACCGAAAACCCTCAGAAAATAAATTATAAAACAAATTTAAACAAAAACAATTTGGTACAGCCACTATGGAAGACAGTATGGAGTTTCCTCAAAAAACTGAAAATGGAACTCCCATTTGACCCTGTGATCCCACTTCTAGGAATATATCCCAAGAAACCAGAAACACCAATCAGAAAGGATATATGCACCCCCATGTTCATAGCAGCACAATTCACCATAGCTAAGATCTGGAAACAGCCTAAGTGCCCATCAGTAGATGAATGGATTAGAAAACTGTGGTACATCTACACGATGGAATACTATGCTGCTCTAAAAAGGAAGGAACTCTTACCATTTGCAACGGCATGGATGGAACTGGAGAGCATTATGCTAAGTGAAATAAGCCAGTCAATGAAGGAAAAATACCACATGATCTCACTCATTCATGGATAATAGAGACCATTATAAACTTTTGAACAATAATAGATACAGAGGCAGAGCTGCCTCAAACAGATTGTCAAACTGCAGCGGGAAGGCCGGAGAGGGTGGGTGCAGGAGGTAGGGGGGTAAGAGATCAACCAAAGGACTTGTATGCATGCATATAAGCATAACCAATGGACATAAGACACCGGGGGATAGGGGAGGCTAGGGGACTGTCTAGGGCGGGGGGAAAAAATGGACACATATGTAATACCCTTTGTAATACTTTAAGCAATAAAAAAAAAAGTAAAAAAACAAAAAACAAAACAATTTAACAAGATAGCAGGATTTAAAATTAATATGCAAAACCAATAGTCTTCAGATACATGTTATAACCAATTAGAAAATAAAATGAAAGAGAAAAATCCATTTATAATGGCAACAGAAAAGATAAAATACTTAAGAATATACTTAAGAAGTGTGAAATCTATGTGAAGCAAACTATAAAACTATTGGAAAAACCCAACAGTATGCTTGAGCAAATGGAATGACATTCCTTGTTCTTGAATAGGCTGTCTTATCAGACTATCAGTTCTTCCTATGTTAATTAAGAAATTTAATATAATCTCAATTTAAAAAACAGCACCAGTATTTTTTCCCTGGGATATGAAAAGTTGAACTTATAAGTTTGATCTTAAGTCAGTCTGTCAACTTGGAATGAAACTGGGACTTAAAAAAGAAAGCTACATGCTAGCATTGCTCTAAGAAATGAACCATTGCTCCAGCCCCACTCACCTCTAGTTAATTTGCTGCATGCAGAAGGAGGACTTCTGGTAGCCACATCATCCAGTTCCCAAAAGAAGCTGAAAATCTGAATGTGTATGACATTTTACATGTGGATATGTTGCAACACAGTTTTGAAAAAAGATAGTTAGGGCAGAATAAAATGCCTCTTGTTGGTCCTATCTAGCCCACAGGTTGTCAGGTTTTGAAATTCTGGAGTCTGATAAACTTCTTCTGTAAAGGATCAGACAATAATAGTTTAGGCTTTGTTGCAATATTCAGCCTATGTTGCATTATTCCTGTTTATTTTTACATCATTTAAAAAAGTAAAAAGACATTCTTAGCTCAAGGACTGTGAGATCAGGCCTTGAATTTGGCTGTCAAGGTGGCAGCTGGCAATCTTGGCAAATTCGCCTTGAGATTCAACGAGTACTTCCAAAGACAATCATATTACCTGACCTCTATCTCTCATAATCACTTTTTAAAAAAATCAAGCTGGAATAAGTAGTGTGTGTGTGTGTGTGTGTGTGTGTGTGTGTGTGTGTGTGTGTTTCATAATGCACTAACTTTTCCTCCTGTTATATATTCAGGAAACATATCCTGAAAGGGAGTTTGGAAATAATTTTCCCCACTATCTGTAACCACTCTTACCAAACTATGCCATATTAGCTGAAAACTGTTTTCTAAACTACTCCAATCATATTTTCAAAAGACAGTATTATCAGCTTTACAATTTAGACTTTTCTGTTCAAGATTAGGGTGGTTCTGGTTTCTTGGCTGCCAGATATACTCATTTCTTTTTCTAATCCCTTAAAGAAAATCATGTTGGACAAAGTAAAGGATAATAGCATCTATTTCTGAAAGAGGCCAAGAACTTTGTAATCCCATTAGATTAATGATGTGGCAAAAGGCAGAGGGAAAAGTCATTCCAATTCTTCCTTAGAATTGCTTTGGTCCTAGCCCAACTTCAGAAGGGACATTTCAGTGATCTGATCTGGCCGTGAACAACTGTGAAACTAACTAGAAGACTATAAAATATTTCCTAGAATCATTTAAAAATAGAATTGTGAGATTTAAAAATAACTACATGTGAAGGTTGATAAGGTATCTTTTAAACTTCACAATTCACTGAAAAGATATGAGGAGTATCAATTATGACATTATTTACTGAATCAAATTTGATCCTGGATCACTAGTAATTTGACTGTAGGTCCAACGAAATGTACTCAGTCTTCAGATCAATAACAAAACCAACCCAGGACTACAGATTATCTAGTGCTTGGCTGGACTAATGCCCCTAGAATTCTTGACTAGTATCTCTAATTTCAGGAAAGAGCAAACCCAAAAGCAACTCTGAAAGATTAAGAGGAGTGAAGTGCTGGAGTAGGCAAGCCAACTAACTGTTAAGAAACAGAGTGAGCCAGCTGTTAAACAGCCATAAATAAAGATTAAATTACATTTAAAAAATATTAAATTACAGAAACTAAAATGAATTATATATTTAAAAAATGGAACTAAAATTAAAAATGTACCTATTTTACATTTTACCATTGCCTTTGCTCTTGAGATTATTTATAGCTAATGTACCTGTATTGCAGAAAAAAATGTATATAATGGTGTGCTACTGGCCATCTTTTACCCACTCTGCACTGTCATCACATTGATAATTGGAAATTGGCTATGCTGGAATTATTTATATCACATAATAGGCAGAAACTACTATAAATAAGGCCCTGTCCCCACTTTTTAAGGAGTAATTTAAACATTTCCCAGAACACTACTGGCTTAGGAGGGAACCACAGCCTCTCATTAGCTCATGTACAGACCTCATCTCATCATTTATGCTACCCCCATAAGATAGACTCAATTAAAAAAAAATGTTGCTGAAATAGAATCTTTTAGGAATCATTACAAATGGTTTCCTTTTGAACATACATACCTTCTCTCTAAACAAGAGAACATATTCTATATAATAAAAGCCTAATATGCTAAGTGTCTGGTTGACCAGTCAGCCATTCAACCAATCAAAGCATAATATGCTAATGATATGCTAAGGCTGCTCAACCACTCACTATGACGTGCACTGACCATCAGGGGGCAGATGCTCAGACTGGTAAGTTAGCTTGCTGCTGGAGTCCAGCTGATCAGGACTGAGTGAGAAGAACTGGACATGCCCTGGAGCCCTCCCGTGGTCCCTCCCCAGCTGGCCAACCTCCTGCATGTCTTCCTACCCTGATCATGCACCGGTGGGATCCCTCGGCCTGGCCTGTGCCCTCTTGCAATCCAGGACCCCTTGGAGGATGTCGGAGAGCCAGTTTTGGCCTGATCCCACAGGCCAGGCCGAGGGGCCCCACTGGTGCATGAATTAATGCACCGGTCCTCTAGTTTTCTAATAAATAGTAAGCAAACTGGGTCTGAGAAATTTTTGAATTCCCACAGTTAATGTTTTATGGGAAGGCTTATGATGGGTTATTTTTATTTTTTGTCCTTTGTCCCTTACATCAAATACTTTCTCCTTTGGAGCTGTTGCCCTAAGACAACATAAACTGGCCTCAAGAACAAAGATGGACCAATTGGCTCCCCCTCACCTCCAGGAAATGATTAAGTAGGCCCATGCAATACAAAGGCCAGATTCACTACAAATGGCTTGAATGCCATTTGGGTCATTTCAGACATATGGAGTATCTCATTCAAGTTACTTAAAAGAATATAAAAATTGGAACAGTGTGAAAAAAAATTAAGGCATAGATGAGTTTTGATTTTATTTTTTTGTTCGTCTGTTTATCTTGGAGTGCCTGCAAATACTCTAAATGCCTAAGCTGAACTGGAAAAAGATATATACACAGAACATATGTGATTTTTAACCTGCTTCTTAGGTAGTTGGAAAAAATAATATCACCAAACTATAGTTGGTGATGTGTGGTATACTAACACCACTATATCATCTTACAAAATGTGCAGAAATCAGGACAAAGGGCCACGTGCTTGTTCTTTACAAATGGAAAGGCACCAAACATTCAAAAGAAAGTAGTTTTCATATCTGAGAAATTGCTACATAACTCTAAATTTGAGGAAGAGCAACTTTCTGTATTTTTTTTCCCTTGTGGGAATTTGCAAATATGATGCAGTATATTGAGAATTCATCACACACATTTTCCACTAAATACTGAGAAATACTAAAGCAGCAACTAGAGTTTTATAGTTATTTCCAAGCGTTTATATGAGTGCATGTGTATAATAGAGCCTTCGAAAGTACCCTTAGTTCTTAATATTTAATAATTGAATGGAACTATAAAATGTTATCAAGTCATAATGGCTTCTGACCTCAAAAAAATTCTTTGTAAACCTAACTTAGGGAGCTGGCCTACTTTGACAAGCACTGTGGGGATATGGCTGCCATCCTGCTTTCCATCAAACAAAAAGTGTGAAAAACATCTACACCTTATACTTTATTTAAAATTAACAGAATGATCATCACAATTACCGGTAAATGACAATTCTGTACACTTGGTTGGATAACATAAATAATTTACATATTCACAAGCACATAGATCCTTTACCAACATCAGACATTTTAGTCTATGTAGTCAAAGTCTTCTGGAATTCCAAAATTTTTATCGATTTTATTTTCTTCAAGTCCAAATTTTCTTTTGGCCCAAGATTTTATTGCAAATATGTTATCTAGAAAGAAAATAAGAAACATTTTGAGAATTCAAAACACCATCATAAAACATTTCATTTATAATTCTATCCATTGTTTTTACTTACAGAAGTTTCTGTATTTTCAAGAGTAATGGCATAATGGCAAATTAATTTCAGAAGAAAATATTTGGTGAGTATTTTGAATTAACAGATCTCATATTTAAAAACCCAGTAAATTGGGTGCCACTGAAGAATAATCCAAAGGATTAGGAATGGATTTAGGAATAATCCAAAGACAAGGAACAGCTGGCAGTGCCTCTTCCACGTCACAGCGGAGGTCAGGACTCTGTCACCTCGCGAATTAGACCTGCTCCTGTTCCCAAAGGGAACACATTCTCTCCAGACCCTTTTCCCTCTCCAACAGAAAGTAATGGCTTCCAGGCAGCCAGGCCATATAAGGGAGAGGGGTGAGGAGAGAAAGGGGTTTCTAAAGGCTAAGATAAGAATAGATGTATCCTTAGTGTCCTCTAGGGGAATTTAAATGCATTTTACCACTGAAAAAGTATAATATGTACTTAAAGGAATTTATCCAAAGGAAATAAAACAAATTGTGTACAGAGATGTATGGTCAAATCTTCATCCAAGTATAATAAAAGAAAAAATAAATAAAAGCAACCTCAATGTCTAATTACTTGGAAGGCTGTCTTTGCATAGGCTGTACCAACGTGCTGTGGTTACACTTGGGAATAGGAATGATGGTGAGTTTTTTTTTTTTAATTTTACAAATTTTCTTTAATGTACATATACCACCTTTATTATGAATATGTATTATAAATAAAGAAAAATAATGGTAAAAGTGTTCTGGTTCAGAATCCTATATAATAAAAGCCTAATATGCTAAGTGTCCAGTCGTCCATTCAACCAATCAAAGCATAATATGCTGATGATATGCTATGATGTGCACTGACCACCAGGGGTCAGTCAACCAGTAGACCAGTTGCTATGACGTGAACTGATCACCAGAGGGAAGACGCTTTGACCTATGGGTTAGCTTGCTGCTGGGGTCCAGCTGATCGGGACTGAGCGAGACGGCCGGACACACCCTGGAGTCCTCCTGCGGTCCCTCCCCGGCTGGCCAACCTCCCGCGTCCCTCCCCGGCCCCGATCGTGCCCCAGTGGGGTCCCTCGGCCTGGCCTGTGCCCTCTCGCAATCCAGGACCTCTCAGGGAATGTCAGAGAGCCTGTTTTGGCCCGATCCCACAGACCAGGCTGAGGCACCCCACTGATGCATGAATTCGTGCACTGGGCCTCTAGTATTCGATAAATATTAAGCACTGTATTAGCAGTGATAATGAAGTAAAAGTGTTAAAACAGGTTCTTTTGGAGTGTTATGTCACCTCCCCCCAATTCATATGCTGCAGTCCTAATCCCCAGTCCCTCAGAATATTTGTAAACTTGACACCCCTCCTCCCCCTTTTTTCTTACTTATTTTCAATTCAATGGAGTGAAGGACATATTTTGGTGAAAAGGGTCAAAAGGTCTGTGAATTGATCTTCAAAGATGTGATTAAGTTAAAAAGAGCCTATTAGGCCAGCCCTAATCCAATCTGACTGGTGTTCTTATATGAAGAGGAAATATGGACACACTGAGCCCTGACCAGTTTGGTTCAGTGGATAGAGCGTCGGTCTACGGACTCAAAGGTCCCAGGTTCGATTCCAGTCAAGGGCATGTACCTTGGTTGCGGGCACATACCCAGTAGGGGGTGTGCAGGAGGCAGCTGATCAATGTTTCTCTCTCATCGATATTTCTAACTCTCTATCCCTCTTCCTTCCTCTCTGTAAAACTCAATAAAACATATTAAAAAAAAAATATGGACACACTGAGACAAGAACAGCAAGACCATGAGGGGACACACGAGAAAGTGCCATTTACAAACCAAGGCCTTAAAAGAAACCAAACTTGCTGACACCTTGATTTTGAACTTCCAGCCTCCAGAATTATGAAAAAATAATTATCTTTTAAGTCATACCCAGTCTGAAGTATTTTGTTATGGTATCCTTAGAAAATTAAAATATAGTGTTGGATCACTTTAAAAAATATTGTTTTAAGTAGTTTAATTCCAAGGACACCAACACACATAGAGGGAAGACTGTGAGAAGACACAGTGAGAAGGTGGTTGTCTACAAGGCAGGAGAAAGGCCTCAGAAGGAACCAACCCTACTGATACCTTGATCTTGACTTCCAACCTCCAGGACTGTGGAAAAATAAATTTCTGCTTTTTAAGCCATCCAGATTGGGGATTGCAGCAGAAAACAGATGACACAACCAAATGAAGTAAGTGGAGAGTGTAGGCAAGGATGAAAAAAGCCTACAGGAGATGGTGAAGCAGCCTGGGCTAAGCAAGAGCAAGATGTTTCTACTCCCAAGAAGAAAAGGCAAGGAAAAGTGATCCTGAACCTGGAGCTCTCTACCTGGAAGGGCTATGTTAATGGCTGTGATGCAGAGGAGCACAGTTATTTCCAACCCACTGCATGACATGGTTAGAGAAAGCTACTCCAGGATATGATCCACACAAATGAAGGAGTAAATCTAAGAAAGACATAAGATACAGAAAGTGGGAAATCAGGGAATCCAACATAGGGGAGAGGCAAGCAATCCCAGGATGATGGTGAAAGGAAATTCTAGGATGACAGCTGTGTACTAGCCACAGAGGCGAGAAGACCATACAGGACAAGAGAGGAACAATTTCTTCAAGAAGATGGAGAAGCCCTGGCTGGTGTGCTCAGTTGGTTGGAGCATTGTTCCGTACAAAAAAAGGTCTTGGGTTTGATTCGTGGTCAGGAAATCGAACCTGAGACCTTGTGTATGGAAGGCCAACCCATCAATGTTTCGCTCTCTCTCCCTCTCCCTTCCCCTCTAAAATCAATAAAAACATATTGTTGGGTGAGGATTGAAAAAAAGAAGATGGATGAAAATGATGCACAACTGCTATGTGTGAAGATATAAAGAAGATATTCATCTAGTAGAGTTTTAGATTGAATTAGCAATAAGTACATGGAAACCTATGTAAACAAAGTCAACTATTAACTCAAAGTCAACTATTAACTATTATAGGGTAAGAATAATACATTTAGCTATGCACAGCATTACATAATCTTCACAATGTAAACATGCTTAATCACAATCAATAATGCAAACACTGAATTACAATAATTATGCTGAAAAAAGTAGCAAGGAAGGAAATATGTAATAGTTGAGATGCAGAATAGCAAAGCTTTACATTAGGAATTACAGAATTGCCTAAAATTGAAAAATCAAGCAAAAGCAATATATGAATGTTATTTGGAGATATGATTATAAATAACCAAAAAAAAAAAAATCAGCTAAAAGAGTTGAAAGGGCTTGCTCTGGAGACAGGAAATGGGAAGAGATCAAGGTAGTGGTGTTTTTCATTTAGAAAAAAATTGTATATTAAATTTAGCTCATAAAAATTCAATGTATATCATTTATCTATATATATAAAGGCCAAGCGACCGGAACAACAGAACTGGTTGCTATGACGCGCACTGTGGCAGCCAACCAGCCCAATTGAGACCCCGATTGGCCCACTCCAACTGCCCATAGTCCCTCCCCTGATTGGCCCCCCCAACCTCCCATGGCCCCTCCCCAACTGGCCTTACCCCCAACTGCCCCCCCTGATAGGGGGCGGGGCCAGCCAGCCAACCTCCCGCATCCCCTCCCCTCCTGCCTGCCTGGCCCCGATCGATCCCCATCAGGGCGGGCTGGCTGGACCCCACCTGTGCACAAATTTGTGCACCGGGCCTCTAGTATTAAATGATATAATGACAAGACAGATGACAGTTTTCCATACAGTACATTACATTCATGCTAAAGATAACAATGCTTCCTCTACTATAAATGCTACTTGATCAGTTTAAAACACATTATTTACTATGCTTGGAATATTTGAGCATACTTAACAAAAGAAGAAATTATAAAACAAAAGAAGTTTAATTCTAGGTATCAAATAAGATTAACTTAATGTTTAAAATAAAGTTCATTTCTAAAGTGAATACTAACACATCAAATAGAATAATGTTGAAAAATATCCTCATTTCTTTCAACTAAAGTGTTAAAGAATATCAAGATATTAAATAAATTTTTACTTTTTAAAAAAATCTAAAACCAATTTTACTTTTTATATGGACCTTGGAGAGAATATGAAATACTAATAGCATTAGGTACTCCAGAATGATGTTTAGTTTCACTAGTGTCTGCATAGCCAAATACTTACAGAGGGCCCGCTGCTACATGAGACAGGCATTAAGTGTATTACAGGAATTCCAGAACATAAAGAACCTATGCCTTCAAACTGACACAAGAATAGAGAGAAAAATCAATTTACTACTGAACAATTTCAAAGTGGTATGTATGTTAGAAAAGATCAAGTGTTATGTGGATAGTGTTCAGAATAGGGCTCCAAGAGCACAGAATGACTTCCATGAAATGAGAGAACAGATGCAGGTTTGGAAGCAGGAAGTCTGGAGAAATGGACTTCAACTTTAGGTCAGAGAAAAGAAAATGAGACCACAGGAAGGCTATAGCCTCTGCAAAAGGAGTTCCCGAGTCCCCTGAGGGCAAATCATTTTATTACAAACCCTCTAAGATGAAAAACAAACAGAAGAACAAGTAAAAGCTTCTCCACAACAATGCTTAATGGACCAATTCAAAAAGACTCAATTATAACAAGTTCTCAAGCTGCTGATGTCTGCCTTCAAGACAATGTTACCCACCATCCTGATAGTTCATTCCCTGTCAAATAATTTCCCTATGATGTGGAAATTTTTATAAATGGCTAAAAAACAGTGTTGTTATTTTTTTAAAAAAGAAACAGCCTTATTAAGACTGGTAGAATTCCTGTTAATCAATATGGTGGCATATCCAAGATAGGCACAGGAATAGGATGGGCAATATCACATGCACCACATCTATCCCCCCTCACTCATTAAGATGCCTCTCATACTAAGTCATCGAAACTCCACTATCTGAATTATTAAATGAGCTGCTAAATGATATAACTTATTAAATTGCATTGAAGTGTATTTAGTGCCATAAAACATTTTAGGGAAAAGGTAGATTTACAGCTGTCCATATGGAAAACAATCCTATATAATAAAAGAGGGACAAGCAAATTAACCACCCCTCCGCTACGATCAAGCCACGCTCACAAGCCAATCAGGAGCGAGTATGCAAATTAACCCAACTAAGATGGCGGCGGGCAGGAGCTGGAGCAAGCAGGAGACTTGGTTTGCCCCTGACGATGGAGGAAGCCAAGCTTCCCGCCTGCCTTGGCTGGCCTTGGGCTCTGCTCAAGGCTACAAAGTTTCAATTATAGAAGATAAATAAATCCCAGATACCTGCTTCCAGCCCAAAAGGAGAGGCTGGGAGCTTGGGTCGCCGGGGGGTGTGGCGAGCCTGAAAACGGCCATTAGCCCCTCACCCAGGCTGACCAGGCACCTCAGTGGAGACCACCACCCTGAAGGGGTGTGGCCAGCCTGAAACAGCCCTCAGCCCTCACCCAGGCTGGTCAGGCATCCCAGCGTGACACCCACCCTGATCTGGGACACCCTTCAGGGCAAACCAGCCAGCCCCCTCCCATGCATCAGGCCTCTATCCTATATAATAAAAGGGTAATATGCAAACTGACCCTAACAGCAGAATGACTGGTCACTATGACACACACTGACCACCAGGGGGCAGACGTTCAATGCAGGAGCTGCCCCCCAGTGGTCAGTGCACTCCCACAGGGGGAACTCTGCTCAGCCACAAGCCAGGCTGATGGCTGCCAGCACAGCGGTGGTGGTGGGAGCCTTTCCCGCCTCCTCAGCAATGCTAAGGATGTCCGACTGCAGCTTAGGCCTGCTCCTCGTTGGCAAGTGGACATCCCCTGAGGGCTCCCATGCTGCCTGACTGCCAACTTAGGCCCGATCCCCTGGGGAGTGGGTCTAAGCCAGCAGGTGGACATACCCCAAGGGTTCCAAGACTGTAAGAGGGCACAGGCTGGGCTGATGGAATCACCCCCCCCCCCCAGGTGCACAAATTTTGGTGCACCGGGCCTCTAGTAAAATATTAAATACTAGTACACGAATACACTCTGTGTTTTACATATTCACAACAGTAAACCCAGTTTTGCCCCAACCTGTATATTTCAGGGATTTTTTATGTAAAAAGAAACCAAACATCTATAATAATAAAAGGATAATATGCTAATTACACCGGACAACCGAACAACCTTCTGGACATCATTCCGGATGAAGCCGCAGTGGTGGGGGCTGAAGCAGAGGCAGTTAGGGGCGATCAGGTGAGCAGTTAGGGGTGATCAGGCAGGCAGGCGAGTGGCTAGGGGCGATGAGGCAGGCAGGCAGAGTGGTGAGGGGTCATCAGGCAGGCAGGTGAGCGGTTATGGACGATGAGGCAGGCAGGCAGAGCAGGTTAGGGACAATCAGGCAGGCAGGCGAGCAGGTAGGGGTGATCAGGCAGGCAGACAGGCAGGCAAGCGGTTAGGAGCCAGCGGTCCTGGATTGCGAGAGGGATGTCCAACTGCCAGTTTAGGCCTGATATGGCAGTCGGACATCCCCCAAGGGTTCCTGGATTGCGAGAGGGTGCACGCCCAGCTGAGGGACCCCTGCCCCCCGTGCACGAATTTCGTGCACCAGGCCTCTTGTTAACTAATAATTACATAACACTCTTTAGTTATAAGTATTACTGATATTTTCTTTTGGTTTTGAAGACTGAGAGATTTTCAGAAGTGTAATTGTTTTAACTCCATGATCTTTTCATAATACTTCTATGTTGGAAGGAGCAAGTTATAACCTCAAGTGGAAATAGGGTTCTGTTCATGCTGCTGTAAAAATACATTCCTTCCTATTGATTTTAAAAGTGCCGGGTTCTTTCTCAGGTAAGGACATAGGGGGAAAAGTTGTTGAAAAATTTTTTAATTATAATTTCAGAAGTTTATGATCAATGGGAAAACATAAAAGCATTTTTTAAGAGGAGAAGGGAAAAGGGGAGTATTAATCCATGTGTCTAATGTTGTACTAAGTGGCTTACCAACTATCTTATTTAATCCTTCCAAAATGTGAGGTAGATACCGTCCACATTGAACAGATGAGAAAGCAGGTCTGAGAAGTTCAATTAAGTCACAGAGCAAATAAGGAACACACTTAGATTCCTTTCAGAGTCAAGTTCTTCTTACCCTTTACACAGGCTGCCTGTTCCTACTTTTTGCTGAGAACTATTGAGGGAAATCACTTTGTGACTCTTATTTTTTTAAATATATTTTTATTGATTTCAGAGAGGAAGGGAGAGAGAAACATTGATCAGCTGCTTCCTGCACACCACTTACTGGGTATCAAGACCACAACCTGGGCATGTGCCTTTGACTGGAATTGAACCTGGAACCCTTTAGTCCGCAGGCTGACACTTTATCCACTGTGCCAAACCAGCTAGGATTTATCTTATTTTTAACCTAAAAATCCACTCACTAGTTTTTCTCACTCAAAATTTTGTATTTCACAAATCCATATGATAGTACTGTTTATTACTTTAGACTTTATTGAACACATAATTCATTATTCTCTTTTTAAAAAATATTTTTATTGATTTTTTTTTTTTTTAGAGAGAGCGAGAAACATTGATCAGCTGCCTCCTGCATGCCCCCTATCGGGGATCAAGCCTGCAACCCAGGCATGTGTCCTCACTGGGTGGGACTCGAACCCCACACCTCTTGGTGCATGGGACAATGCCCAACCAACTGTGCCACATGGGCCAGGGCTCATTATTCTCTTTTCTTTAATATTAGTTTGCTGGTTTACCTTTCTGTTCTTACCACGAAAGCATTACATTATTTAGCAAATAGCTTCATAATAAATAAGATTGCAATTTTATAGGAACCAAAGGCCAATTACATTGACTTTATCAATCTACTTAATTCTAAAATAGACAAGAAAAAATGATTCTACTTTTTAAGAAATACAGAGGCCTGGACACAGAGTCAGAGAAACTTGGCTCAAATCCCTTTCTTCCAGCGACTGACTTAATCACCTTTGACTTTAAGCTCTCTGATCTCTGCATTAACACAATCTTATCCAACCTCCCCCACAGAAACAAAATGAGGATGAGTAATACATGTGAAGGCATTATAAACTTTTGCCACGATGGAAGAGTTCAATTACCATTAATGTACAATTAAATACTGAAAAAACAGTGCATTTTTCAGACAAGTTTTAACAATACTAATCATACTTGTATATAATTCACAGCAATTATAATTTTTAAACTTTCTTCTAAACTTCAAGACACACAGATAATGCCATAATAATTCCCATTTCTTAGAATATCTCTGGTGTAGACCAGAGGATATATCCACTGGCAAATGGGTTAATGAGGCATTTACAGGAAGGCAGGGATACAGAGAAGACAGTACCACACAGGGAATAAGAGCTTGAACTCTGAATTCAGAAAAGCTGGATTCTGATTCCTGTTCTACTGCCTAGCACCTGTGTGGCCATGGACTCCTGGTGGTCTCTGTTTCATCTCCAAAATTAGGGATAATAATCCTATCTACCTCACAAGATTGTTGTAGAGATAAAATGAGAATGCACCACAGACACTCTTTATAATGTCTGGCTTCAAATCAGAACTCACCAAATGTTGGCTGTTATTATTATTAGCAAGAAGACAAATCTTTAGGATTCCACAAAACTCTTAAAGTTCTATGAAGGTTAAGTGATTAGCCTAAGTGACTTATCTGAGAAAAATCACACAAAAGTTAAACTGGAAGCAATCATTGGTTTTTTAAAAATATCTTATACTTTACAAAATGACTCATAAAAAGATTAAAACCTTAAATAACTAAAATGATTTAATATATAAAAACCTGCTTAATGTATTTCCAAAAACGTCTTTCCTTGAACAAAACTAGATACAATAGCTTCTGTATTTCACATCATAGTTAAGTGTGGAAGAAGTTTATAGTTTAGCAGTGCCATTATAATACATACCAGTCCATCTGTTAGCAGCGTCTTTGGCTACTTTATTTGCTTGACCTGAAAAAAACAGAAAAAAAAATATATACACGCACACACACACAAACACACACAATAAATGCAGTAGGTCCTCAAGTTACCTCTTTTCGCCGTAAGTCGGAACCCACCCACATAAGCACCTACATCACTCACATGGAGCACATACACAGCAGTAATGAAGTGAAACAGTAAAAAATATTTAAAAGGAAGAAAACAATTCCTGACCTTTACTTGTGGTAAATAAATAATAAAAAACACAAAGCACATATATACATACTTCAAAATGATGGAACTTTTCTTCTATAAATAAATGGGAGATGGCGACGTAACCACGAAACGACATACGTGAAATCTGACGTAATAGGACTGTCTGTATTGGTTTCATTGATCTCCTCTTGTTTTCCAACTATCTATTACTTTTATTTCTACTCTATTCATTATATTTCCTTCTGCTTGCCTTAGGTTTAGAGGGTTCTTCTTTTTCCAGTTTCTTAAGGTGGAAGACTAGGTTATTGATTCAAAAGTTTTCTCCAGGCATTAAATGTTAATCAATTTTTTAAAAAAGAGAAATATTTGGAAAACAATAGATAATAAAAGAAAAAAGTAAGACGTTAGTAAATTTCCACAGAGCGATGCCTTCACTGCATCCCAGTGTGTGCTGGGCATGTTTAAACCCTCAGGCAATTTACAACTCTGCCTTAGCTTTCACTTCCTGCTTGCACAGAGTGTCCAGAAAGGTCAGCTGGAGGTGGGAGATTAGGAACTTCTCAGGTCTTTCCTGAGAATGTGCACAGGTCTATGCATGTATGTGGGCTTCTAGGTTTCCTGGAATATGCTGATTTTTAAGGCACCAACGGACATATCTTTCAGCTTCTCCTTTTAAGCTTTCTGGTTAGTCTACTGTTTGCCTTATTATTTTAGACAATCACTTCCCAGGGAGAGGCTGTTAACACTTGACATATTCCAATCCAGGTCAAATAAAGATATTCATTCCTATTGGTGGCTTTTCAGGGAACCACCAGACATCAAATAATGACAATTCTTTGGGAATGAGGGACTTAAAGATTATAGCTATTATCAACAGAAAAACTGTTTCAAAATAAGCCATGAGAGACTTCAAGATAAGCCTAACTGTTGTGATATAATACTATAGCCATTAAGAACCAAATCTATTAAAATCAATTTGTGAAACTCATAAATCTTAATCCAGCATATTATATTCTGCAATAACATGTTATCAGCCAAAATACTATAAAATCCTTCATTATCAAAAAGCACATTTTACAATAATCTCATTGGGAAGGGAACTTAGGGTAAGCAGAGGTTAAAGTCTAAAAAAGTTTTCTAGATTTAAGGATAAGGAGATCTTTGTCATTTACAATTTATATATTTAAATTTCTTCAATCTGTGGGTTATAGTTTCCATCAAATTTGAAAAAAAATTTAGCCTTTATCTGATAATATTTCTTCAGATATATTTCTGACCTGGAAAACCCTGCTGTTCCCCAGCATGCACTCCTTTGGGACGGCAATTACAAATATATTAGGTCACTTGAGGTTGTCCTACAGCTCATAAATGCTTTTTTCATTAAAAAAAATGTTTTTTCTGAGTTTCATTTTGGATCATTTCTACTGCTATGTCTTCAAATACACTAATCCTTTCACAAACTTTAATATGCTGTCATTCCAATTCAGAAGTATTTATCTCCACAAGTTTGACTTGGATCTTTTTTATATCTTTCATGTTCCTACTTAACTTTTTGAATATATAGATTACTTTTAAAATAAGTTTATGGTCTTCTAATTTTATCATCTGTGTCAGTTCTGGGTTAGTTTTGATTAATGGTTTATTCTTCTCATTAAGGATCATGTTTTCCTATTTCTTTGCATGCCTGGTAATCTTTCATTGTATGCCAGACGTTATGAATTTTATTATTTTGGGTGCTAGATATTTTTGTCCTCAAATAAATATTCTTGAACTTGTTCTGTAATGCCAAAAGTTACTTTAAAACACTTTGATGCTTTCAAGACTTGCTCTTATGATTTGTTAGATAGGTTGAGAGCAGTCAAGACCTTCTTGAGTACTCTACCCAATGCCTTGTGAATTATACATTTTTCTAGTCTGACCGGTAAGAGTTGGCACTATACCTAGTCCTATGTGGGTGCCTGGCACTGTTCCTTCTAATCCTGAGACTGTTCTTTCCCCAGCTTTGGGCAGTGTCCTCAATTGCATGAACTAAGTACTCGAGAGAAACCGTCTATAGATATCTAGGGCTCTCTTTCTATGTAACTCTCTCCTCTCTAGTATGCTGGCCTAGATCAGCTCTAGCCATGTGATCTCCCTCATTCTCAATTTCTTCTCCTCCTTAAGGGAGTCTGCAGGACTCTGCCCAGGTTCTCCTTCCTTGTGCCACAGCCAGGAAACTCTCAACAAAATAAGGTGGAACAACCATAAGGCTTTGCTCTAATAACTACTGTCTTTTGTTGTCTGATATCAAGTATCTTGAAAACCATTATTTCATATATTGTTGTTTCAGGTGGGAGGATAATCCCAGTTCATCACTATCTTGGCTGGAAGTGGAAGTGCCACATTTGAATAAAGTTTTATTTGCTAGCTGAATTTTAAAAGCAGAGAAATTATGCATTTCTCTATAAAACTATAAACTAAAATTAGAGTAAAAAATTATGTTTACAGGCATGTAGGCTTTGATAGTTTCTCCCCCTTCAGGTTGTAGTTTGGTAGCTCTCTAAAAAAAAGATAACTTACCTTGACATCTAAAATATATTTATGGAATAATTTAATTATCCTGCTTATCTACTGCCTATTAAATATGTGTAATTCTCTATAATTAACATATTCTATAGAAATATATAATATTTTTAATGGAGGAAACGAATAGCATAAAGCCAGGAAGGAAAGACTTATCCTCTCATTTCCCTATTAAGATGAGAAACGTACAGTGTGAAAATGTAAAAAATGGACACAAATCCTACAAATTCCATTGGATCCAAATATAGGTCCATCTGATGTGGCTACATAAATATTAAAAGATAATCTAGGTCTGATGTTGATGAAGAATGATAAAGTCTCTTTAACTCACTCTAAAACAGAAAACTTTTTCTTCTTCAATTAGACCTCACACCCATAATACTCATTCACATTGCTTTCCGTGGGTTGAAAAACAAATTACTAAGCTTTTAAATGTAAGGGTTAAGAAGGAAAGCAGAATTCAGGCAACCAGTATAAACTTCCTCCTCAACTATGCTTTCTACTGTCCAGAAAATCCATCATCCTCTGTATACCCTGAAACATCATGTTTTAGTTTTCTTTTTAAGAGGTGATGCACTTGCCGAAACCGGTTTGGCTCAGTGGATAGAGCATCAGCTTGCGGACTGAAGGGTCCCAGGTTCGGTTCCGGTCAAGGGCATGTACCTGTGTTGCGGGCATATCCCCAGTGGGAGATGTGCAGGAGGCAGCTGATCGATGTTTCTCTCTCATCGATGTTTCTAACTCTCTATCTCTCTCTCCCTTCCTCTCTGTAAAAAATCAATAAAATATATTTAAAAAAAAAAAAAGAGGTGATGCACTTGCCAAAATTGCTGCTTGATTCAGAGGTACAAGGAATGGTAGCCTCTGAAATTACAATACCTGAAATAAAAGTTTTCCCACTTCATGAATCAGTCTGGCACAATTCTCTAGCCCTGATGATTTTCTGTACTTCATAATGACCCATAGCCTTAGGATCACCAGCAGTATATGTCTGGGTAGTTCTGTAAGAGTTTCAGTCATTTCTGAGAGGACAGATGAAATTAAAAGCGGGAGGTCATAAGTAGAAGTGTTATCGGTCAGGGTCATCTAACCAACTGTAGCAATACCAAGGGGACCATAGAGTGAAAATGCAGAAACCCTGAATGGGTATTGCTAAGAGTTGCAGTTCCTAGACAGAAAGAGAATAAAACAGGAAAGCAAAGAGTTGGTAAAGGAACACATCCAAAAATTATACAAAACTGAAATCAGGAAGCAAGGCATAGCCAAGTAAGCATAATCAATGAAGGATCAGATTTGGTTACTGTTTTACTGTGTGAAAACAGAATTTTCATGATGAACTGCTAGAAGGCACAGCCATACTGATCCTGAAAATAAACCAGCTGAAGGTAGGAAATCTGGGTAAGGAAACTGTTATGAAAGTTCTCTTTGCTGAGAAGCTGCTCTAGGCAAAACACACAACATCTGATGTCCTCTTTTCTTTTAAAGATAAAGCATTAGCAGGCATAGCTTCCTAATAACTCCCTACCTGTCTCCTGCTGCTTTGATGTGCTCGTATTCACTGAGGATCATGTGATATTAAGTTAAAACTTTAAAACAGATTAAAGTGGTTAATTTTGTAGCAGTAGATTTGATTAGCACTTTCTTCTGCAGGATGATGATAAATGAAATGAATCTGTGGGCGGCTTGAAAGAGCTATGTCTCTCCAAAAACTTAATTTGTAGAAAATGACTAGCTCAGGGAGTTCTGCCTCCACACTCTGAAAATCATGATGGATAGTCAGCAGAGACAGAGCCAATACATACCGCCATCTAGGCCAGCGGTTCTCAACCTGTGGGTCGCGACCCCTTTGGGGGTCGAACGACCCTTTCACAGGGGTCACCTAAGACCATCGGAAAACACATATTGTTTTTGTGATTAATCACTATGCTTTAATTATGTTCAATTTGTAACAATGAAAATATATCCTGCATATCAGATATTTACATTACGATTCATAACAGTAGCAAAATTACAGTTATGAAGTAACAACGAAAATAATTTTATGGTTGGGGTCACCACAACATGAGGAACTGTATTAAAGGGTCGCGGCATTAGGAAGGTTGAGAACCATTGATCTAGGCTGCGTACTACCTGCGCGTGGTTCCTCTTGGGCTGTGCAGAACAGGGACCTATCTCTAAAATTAAATTTAACTTTACATTGCACTAACTGAACTGCTAAGGATTTTTTTTTGTTGTTTTTTTAACTGTAAAGAATACCATCAAGTACAACTTAATTGTAATCAAACTATCTCAGGTTAATTTTAAAGTGCCAAATATTTTCAGTTTTTTTTAAAGCCTTTTATCACATAATGTCTGTTTTTCTAAAAGTTTCACTTGGTAGTTTCCTAAATGAAAAGACAGGCTAAGACAGAAAAATGTGAAGAAAGTTATGGTTTCCTTAGCAATTAAATGCAGTGTCTTAATAATACACCCTTTCATTTCTTTAAATAATCAAATTTCTATCTTCACATAAATATTTAAAAATTATTCAAATTGAAGCTTTGGAGACTGTGGTTTAAAAGTAAGACAAAACATCATTGTATATTCAAAATGCAAGTCAACACAGACTAATTTTCTGCAACTTGCAAACTTTGTATTTTGGTATCATTTTTCCTAGAAGATATTGGTGGGGTTTTTTCTAGAGTTAAGGTGCTTGGAGCCAAGTTAGCTACGTCTCTGACTCCTTAGTTTCCTAAGTTTATATTTTATGTCTTTATCCTTCTACCCCACCTAACTTCCTTACTCTTGAAATGCTTTTTTTTTTTTAAATATATTTTATTGATTTTTTACAGAGAGGAAGGGAGAGAGATAGAGAGTTAGAAACATCGATGAGAGAGAAACATCGATCAGCTGCCTCCTGCACATCTCCTACTGGGGATATGCCCGCAACCCAGGTACATGCCCTTGACCGGAATCGAACCTGGGACCTTTCAGTCCGCAGGCCGACGCTCTATCCACTGAGCCAAACTGGTTTCGGCCTTGAAATGCTTTTAATTTTAAAGCTATCACTATCCTTTAAGGTAAGTCTCCTTAAAGAAAATTTTAATGCACCATTAATACTATTAATGGCTTTATTTTCTTATATACATAGAGAAAGAATACTAGGCAACCAGAAGTATAGAGTCTCTTTCATTAGCAGAGTTAAAATCCTCAATATGTGACACAAACTTACGTATTTCTTCCACAACTTGAGGATCACATTCTCTGTACTTTTCTACTTCTGCCTTTAGCTGTTCCTTTTGTTCTCGAAGTGAAGAAAGCTCTTTTGTTAGCTTGGTCCGCTCTTCCTGCATTTAAAATATTTTTATGTATAATTAAGGCAAACAAAATGTCATAAATTATAAGGCTATACATTTTATAGACATTTTCATTTTATTTCTCATAACTGATGTGCATTAGGCTTTGACAATATTATAAATACACCTACATGTATTTATAGTATAAGAACAAGCTCAATTATCATTTCTTTTACATTTCAAACATCTTTTATATATACTGACTGAATAAGAATACGTAGAATGAAATGCTCATAAATAAGAGGTTACTAATTATGTATGAAGTCAAAGACTATGTCATTTCATGTTAGATAAAAAAATTATACCACCATTTGAATAGTTTCACAAGATTATGTCTATATAGGTATGTAATATTTAGGGTAGTATCCATTATTATATAATTTTCCTTAAAAGTGTTCTAGACAATTTTTCAACCTTTAAGAATTATTAACCTTTAAAAATATTTAAAGATATAAGAAATAATAGAATTGTAGATTGTGGACTTCCATTACTTTCCTTTAAAGCTAAACCAGAATAACGCTTTTACACACAATGTGATCCAATAAACATCATCTGAAATTTTTAGCCATAGTTCTACTAACAGGTAGAAGTCATGGAGCTATTGGTGGTCGATTCATATGTATGAAACCTGAAAAATAAGTCCAAACAAAAATCAAATATTGGCAAAGGTTATGGTACAGAATTATAGGATACTAGAGGCCCGGTGCACAAAATTTGTGCACCGGGGGGGGGGGTTGTCCCTCAGCCCAGCCTGCACCCTCTCCAATCTGGGACCCCTTGGGGGATGTCTGACTGCCGGTTTAGGCCCGATCCCTGTGGGACATTCCTCTCACAATCCAGGACTGCTGGCTCCCAACCACTCGCCTGCCTGCCTGCCTGATTGCCCCTACCTGCTTCTGCCTGCCAGCCTGATCACCCCCTAACCACTCCCCTGCTAGCCTGATCAACACCTCACTGCTCCCCTGCCGGACCGATTGCCCCCAACTGCCCTCCCCTGCTGGCCTGATCGATGCCTAATTGCTCCCCTGCCGGCCCGATTGCCCCCAACTGCCCTCTCCTGCTGGCCATCTTGTGGCTGTGGGCACAGCCATCTTTGAGGGTGTGGCAGTCAAGTAGCATATTCCCTCCTTATTGGCTGTGAGCACCACCATCTTTGCAGCCTGCTGCTCAGTCATTTGGTCATCCCTCACTAACACCTCTACTGGCCTGGTCGCCCCACGCAGCCTGGTGTTCAGTCCTTTGGTCGTTCCTCACTAACCCCCCTGCCAGCCTGGTCGCCCCATGCAGCCTGCTGCTCAGTCGTTTGGTCATCCCTCACTAACCCCCATGCTGGACTGGTTGCCCCACGCAGCCTGTTTGGTCGTCCATTCGGTTGTGACGGTTGCTTAGGCTTTTATATATATACTAGAGGCCCGGTGCACAAAAATTTGTGCACTCGGGGGAAGGGGGGGCGTTCCTCAGCCAGGCCTGTGCCCTCTTGCAGTCTGGGACCCCTCGGGAGATAATGACCTGCTGGCTTAGGCCTGCTCCCGGGTGGCAGAGGGCAGGCCCAATCCCTAGGTGCAGCCCCTGGTCGGGCTCAGAGCAGGGTCGACTGGGGTGTTGGGGCGCCGCCCCCTGTCATGCACAGAGCAGGGCGGATTGGGAGGTTGCGATGCCACCCCCAGTCACGCTCAGGGTAGGGCCGATTGGGGGGTTGGGGCACCGCCCCCTGTCACACTCAAGGCAGGGTCAATGGGGAGGTTGCGGCGCCACCCCCTGTCACGCACAGAGCAGGGCCAATGCAGGGGTTGGGGCGCTGCCCCCTGTCACACACAGAGCAGGGTCAATCAGGGGGGTTGGGGCTCCTTACCCAGTCACGCACAGAGCAGGGTCAATCAGGGGGCTGGGGATCTCCCTTTTGTCATGCACAGAGCAGGGCCCATCAGGGCGTTGGGGAGCTCCCCCCTGTCACGCACAGAGCAGGGCCCATCAGGGGGTTGAGGAGCTCCCCCCTGTCACTTAGAGAGTAGGGCCGATAGAGGAGTTGGGCGCCGCCCCCTGTCACACACAGAGCAGGGCGGATCAGGGGTTTGGGAAGCTGCCACTGTCACACTCAGGGCAGGGCCGATGGGGAGGTTATGGCTCTACCCCATCACACACAGAGCAGGGCCCGTGGGGGGGGGGGGGTTGTGGCGCCGCCCTCTATCACCCACAGAGCAGGGCCGATTAGGGGGTTGGGGCGCCACCACTCTCACACTCAGGGCAGGGCCGATGGGGAGGTTATGGCTTACCCTGTCACACGCAGAGCAGGGCCTGTGGGGGGGGGGGGCGGGTTGGGGCGCCGCACCCTGTCACACACAGAGCAGGGCCGATCAGGGGGTTGGGGCGCCGCACCCTGTCACACACAGAGCCGCAGGGCAATCAGAGGTTGGGGAGCTCCCCCGTATCAGGCACAGAGCAGGGCTGATCAGGAGGTTGGGGCGCCTTCCCCTGTCACAAACAGAGCAGGGCAGATAGGGAGGTTATGGCCCCGCCCCCTGTCATACACAGAGTTGCAGGGCGATCAGGGGGTTTGGGTGCTGCCCCCTGTCACGCTGATCCCGGTGCCGGGAGGCCTCTCGGCTCCGCTGATCCCAGTGCTGGGAGGCATATTAGCCTTTTACTATATAGGATAGAGGCCTGGTGCATGGGTTGGGGCTGGCTGGTTTGCCCTGAAGGGTGTCCTGGATCAGGGTGGGGGTCCCCACTGGGGTGCTTGGCCAGCCTGGGTGAGGGGATGATGGCTGTTTGCAGTTGGTCACACACCCTTCAGGGTGGGGGACCCCACTGGGGTGCCTGGCCAGTGTGGGTGAGGGGCTGAGGGCTGTTTTCAGGCTGGCGGGTGACGGAAGCTCCCAACCGCTCCTTTTTTTCTTTTTTTCTTTTAAATCTGGGCCAGCTTTAACTCTGAGGCTCCAGCTCTTAGGCCTCCGCTGCTGAAAGTAGGTATCTGGTTTGTTTCGGTTCGAAACAATGTATAACTCCAGCTCTGACTCCAACTCTGAGATCCCAGCTCACTGAAAGCTGGTTTCTGGGTTTTTTTTTAGCTTCTATATTTGTTAAAATGTTTCAAACTGCAGGCTCAGAGGCCTGCAAGGCAGGCGGGGAACGTTGGAATCCTCCGTCACTGAAGCAAGCAAGTCTCATGTTAGCTTCAAGCTGCCTGGCTGCCAGCCGCCATCTTGGCTGACAGTTAATTTGCATATTGCCCTGATTAGCCAATGGGAAGGGTAGCGGTCGTACGCTAATTACCATGTTTCTCTTTTATTAGATAGGAGAATAAAGGTGACTGAGGCAAAACTAAGTACTTCACGCTGCCTAATAAGACCTGTTCAAGTTTCCCTGTAGCTTGTGTTTCTGTATTTGTATTTTTCTACTTTTGCCTCTCTGTTCTCTTTGGTTCCAAAGTGTAGAAAGCTCTTTGCTAGCATCTGTATATGAGAATGTATTTACAGAGCAGCATGCTCTGAAGCAGCACAGTCCAACAGGACTCTGCAATGACAGAACTGTCCTGGATCTGTATTCTCTGAAGAAAACATTAGCCACATGTGGCTACTGAGTACAGGAAATGTGGCTATTGATATTTAATTTTAATTTAAGTGTCAATAGCCACACATGATTAGTGTGTACCATATTAGCACAGCTTAGGAGAGATTTTTAAATAACTACATATAAGATGGTCATTATTTGCCATCCACATCCAAATTATACATGCTCCACAATGAAAAATGAAAGGAGAAAAAGCTAATGAAGACAGGAGAAGCAGAGTGGTGAACATCTGTGTGAATGCAATGATAGCTCTTCGGACACCCTGAACTGGGAGCACCTCAAACTGCTATGGCACTGAGATCTTTGCCAAATTACTTAACTCTTTGTGCTTTCATTAAAATGGAGACAATGATAGTAACTACCTCCTTTACTGTTGGCAGAATTCAATAAATATATAGTATATATTAGAAAGAGTACCTGCCTTGCTCATGAGGCAGAATATTTGTTAGCTATTTCTTCTTCATTGTCAGCATCATCACCATCCTATCTATATATATAATGAAGGAATATGCAAATTTGCCCTCACAGTAATGACCGGCTGGGGCATAATGACTAGCTGAAGTGGGTGGGCGTGGCTGCGTGCCGCACGAGGACGTGAGGCTGTGTCAAATAAAATAAAATGCGTTCACATGCCCTAAAGCACAAACATCCCAGCAGATAACTCAATGCAGGCTATTGTGTAATCACAATGATAACACAATATTGTTAGTATAGGCTAGAGGTCCGGTGCAGGCCACCCAGAGGGACCCCACCCATGCACGAATTTGTGCACTGGGCCTCTAGTAAATATTATCTAGTAGATGGGCTACATATTTCTGATTAAGTCCTGCCTGGTGAGCTCATAACATAAGAGTGCATCCCTCTCAGAAGCCTTTCTGAATTACTATACTCTTCTGATAGCTGCAGGCACCAACTAGGTTTGCTACTGTTTTTTTCCTAATTGCATTGGTTTCAGTGGACTGTGTAACACTCAGTAGACAACTTGTGTGCACAGGTATGTCACCATTAGTTGAAGGTGCTTCTAGGAGTTATTTCTAATGTTGCAGAAAAAAATGATCAAACAAAGAAGTGGTAATTACTACTGTCAATCAAAGAAGAAATAACAGCTGCATGGTATGCCCTGAACTTCTCTCCCCTTAATATTCTTTAGAAATTACCACTGTCCAATTCCTGTCTGTGACTATGCTGCTCTGGAAGAAGGTATATGAAATAACTTTGAAAAGGATAAAGTCACTGTAAACCTGAGATGTAGTCTTCTCTATAATGTGGCAAGTTTTTTAGTCTCTTTCACAATCAAGTGGTACAGATAAAAGACTAGATGGAATGATTAGTGATTCATGTTGACCTTCAATATTTTCTCAAGTCATAAATCCATATCAGAGATAATGATGAAACTAGAAAGCAAAGTAATTTTTTAAAAAAAACCTAACAATACTCTAGAGAACATTGCACTTTAAAAAATAAAATAGTAAGTCAATATTCATTTAAATAATTTAGAAATATTACAAGGCCACAAGAATATTATATTGATAGTTTTCCATTTGTTCTGCGCCAATATTTAAAAAACAAGAGTCTTAAAAACATATATAAACATTTATATAGGGCTTACCTTATACCAGTTTCTCTTCTAAGTGCTTTGCCAATGTTAATTTAATCCACACAATTACCTAATGAGGTAGATTTTATTATTCCCCATTTTATAACTAAAAAAATTGAGAACAGAAAGTTTAGGAGACTTTCAAACCCAGGCAGTCTGGCTCCAGAGTTTATGCTTCTATGCTATGCTGCCATATACAACACAATAAAATAATAATAAACCTAGATTTGCAATTAGTGAATCCTACCAGGTCAAATGTTCATGTCCTTTGCTGTGACTCACTTCTCTTCTGGTAGAGATGGCATACTCCTCACAGGAAGCTGTACGACCCTATTCTTTTACTTAGAATTGGTATTATTAAAGAATCTTCAGACACAAACTTACCGTTTCATGTCGGCCAATTTTAGCTTTCTCAATGCTTTTCTGTAGGTTTGCTTGCTTCTGGTTTCCCTCAGATAACTAGAGAAGTAAAACAAAAACAAAAAAAATGGCTTGCTAAGATAAACTTGCTAAATATGAAGTTTATGAGTCAAAAGACAAAATGAGATTTGACTTCAGCTCAAGTCAATAAAATAAAAATGTCAAAGACTACATTGGGAACCACTCTAACTTGAAGAAAATGAAGTACTATGAACCATTAGGACAAACTGAAAAAAAATAAATTTAAAAATATTTCTTCCTATCCTATGCAGAAAAATGAATAATAATGCTTTTAATCTTTTTCTAGTCTTTAGTTCCCTACCCCCTTCCCAAATAACTTAAGGTATATTATTTAAAAATTGAATTTGAAAATTCAAAATCTGTTCTATGTAAATTCTCTTCAAATTTCATTTCACTTCTGAGTAGTCTTTTCAAGTACCCTAAATTGTTTCTTATAGACTGTAATACTGTGACCTATTTCACTAACAAAGTAAAAAATGAATGGATCACTTATTATTTTTAAACTAGAGGCCAGTGCACAAAAATTGTGCACAGGTAGGGACCCTAGTGGCTGCTGGTCAGGGCCTTCATTTCACGCTGCCCCCCGGTGGTCAGCGCATGTCATAGCGAGCAATCGAATGCCCAGTTGGTTGAACTCCCAAGGGGACACTGCATATTAGGCTTTTATATATAGACTAGGGGCCCGGTGCACGAAATTCATGCACTGGGTGTGTGTGTGTGTGTGTGTGTGTGTGTGTGTGTGTGTGTGTGTGTCCCTCAGCCCAGCCTGCCCCCTCTCACATACTGGGAGCCCTCAGGCATTGACCCTCATTTCCCCCCATCACTGGTTCTGCCCCCAGCCCAGGCCTGATGCCTCAGCCAGAGGCGTAGACCCCCACCACCCTCCGATCGCCTGATCGGCCCCTTGCCCATGCCTGACGCCTCCGCCAGAGGTGTCAGGCTTGGACAGGGGACCCCCATCTCCCCCTGATCACTGGCTCTGGCCCCCGCCCAGGCCTGAGGCCTCTGGCCCAGGAATCATGCCTGGGCAGGGGACCCCCATCTCCCTCTGATCGCTTGCTCCACCCCCCGCCCAAGCCTGACACCTCTGACCCAGGCTTCAGGCCTGGGCAAGGGGACCATCATATCCCCCCAATCCCCGGCTCCGCCCCCCACCCAGGCCTGATGCCTCCGCCAGAGGAGTTGGCCCTCATCACCCTCCGATCACCAATCACCGGATCGGCCCCTTGACCAGGCCTGAGGCCTCCGGCAGAGGTGTCAGGCCTGGGCAGGGGACCCCCAGCTCCCCGTGGTTGCAGGCTCCGCCCCTGCCCAGGCCTAACACCTCTGGCTGAGGCGTCCGGCTTGGGCAGCGGGGACCCGCAGCTGCAGCGGCCCCGCGATCGTGGGCTCCGCTTTAGGCCCAGGCAAGGGACCCCTAGCTCCTGGGACTGCCAGCTTCGACCGTGCCCAGCTCCCATCGCTGGCTCCACCCCTACTTCCTGCTATCACTGGCCAGGGCGGAAAAGGCACCTGATTCTCCGATCATGGCTGGAAGGCAGGGCAAAGGCGGCCCCAGGGCCACCTTTGCCCTGCCCCCCAGCTCTTAGCTCCCCCCTGGGTTTCCGATCACTGTCAGTGGCAGGGGGCTTCTTCCTGCTTTCCCTTTCGCCTCCCTGCATTGTGCCTACATATGCAAATTAACCGCCATCTTGTTGGCAGTTAACTGCCAATCTTATTTGGCAGTTAATTTGCATATAGCCCTGATTAGCCAATGAAAAGGGTATCGTCGTACTCCAATTACCATTTTTCTCTTTTATTAGATAGGATATATAGATAAGGTATTTTATTAGGAATTGATACTTTATATTCTAAGTTCCCAGAAAACAAAAATATCTATTAGCCTATGGCCAATTTTATGCATGTTTTACATACCTTAAAAGTGATTCGTTTAAGCACTGTACTGAACTTAGAAAGCAGTAAATTATATATGAAAATGGATTAAACAATACCAGCATAAAGAGACCACAGATACAGAATATTCATTAACATGTGGCTGGGCCCTCTCCAAAAAGGACTCATTAATTTCAGAACACTACTTTCCCTCCTCAATTTTTAAAATCTCACTTGGGCCCATGACTAAATAAATAAACACAGGAAATTCCCAATACTAAATTTTCCACCACATCTTTTGCTATAAACTAGTCAGAAGTTATAGACTTATTTGATTGGGTAAGGGCCGTCTTAAAATATGTTCCAATCCTCCCGCATTCTCGAATTTTAAACATTTAGAAAATAATGATTGAATTCTTTCTTGTGGCTGATTATAAGAAACTGACCTTTTACAATATGACCTAGTTATATGAAGAGGGTGAACAATAGTTAGATACTATTTTTTGCTTAAAAATCGTATACAGTATCTTTAAAAAGTTGGAAGCTTTACCCTAGTTTTAGGAAATCTTCCACTTCTCACTATGCATAAAGGGAACATTGTCAGCCTTCCCTAATGGTTCTATCGTCACTGATTCTAACCCACAGCATGAACAAGGCCCATCTGTAATGCCAAGAAGACACCACCACCAAACCAGTTATACCTCTTCTTGAGAGTAATTATCTTCCTAAGTTAACAAACAAAAGTCTGCTGGAGATTTAAGAGCCAAAATAAGCTCTACAGCCCTAAATTTAACAAGGAGATCTAGTTCTTTTTTTTTTTTTTTTAAGGTTCTCATTTATAAAATAACACCATGTTTAAAAAGTTAATATTCCACCCTGAAGGATCCACTTGAAATAATAAATGCATGTAACATTTGAGTTCAGGAATAAAGAATTTTCCAATGAAAAAATATACACATACATATTACCATAAAAATTTTCCATTAAAAATGGTTTTAAACAAACAGGTAGGTAAACGTTATAAACATTCAGAAATGAGTTATTATATAAAAATAAGTTAATAATTAATGGATAAATATATGTATATATATATCTTAATTATATTAATGAAATGAAGTGTCTTCCAGGTATTGTCTGTCTGCTTGTAAT
Organism: Myotis daubentonii; assembly: GCF_963259705.1. Lineage (NCBI taxonomy): Eukaryota > Metazoa > Chordata > Mammalia > Chiroptera > Vespertilionidae > Myotis > Myotis daubentonii. The sequence goes on from NC_081844.1 coordinate 53,563,606, forward strand.
TATTTACAACGTAACAGCATTTGAAAGAGAGCTAATTCAGGAATTCCTTAACTCTGAAAATAACCTTATGTATTTGGAATGTGATTCCATGATTTGTCAGTTTTAGTACCTTGGTAATGAAGGGAGACACAATCTAAATGATGTAAACAAATGAGAAGCTTTTGCTAATTATCCTAAGTACTGAAACAATTTGGTTCAGCTCAATAGTGAAAGATTCTTGGCTCTCTGCTTAGTTCTTAAAATCTCAACTACTGGAAACAATGAAAGCAACTCATGTGAGGTGGCCTTTGCTATCAGTGTTTCATCTACACATCTCTTAAAAGCAATATTGGTATAGTTCCTAATGCGTATCTTGGAATTAAACCAAATCCAGGCCTCAAGTGGTAAGAGCTGTACAGATATTATCTAAACCAGTAGTTCTCAGACTTTAGTATATACCAGACTCACCCAAAGGGCTTGTTAAAACACAGGTTGCTGGGCTCCACCTCCCAGTTTCTAAATAGTAGGTCTGGGGTGTAGCCTAATTTGCATTTTTAACAGGCTCCCAGGTGAAAGTGATTCTGATGCTTCTGGTTGGGGGCACCACCGGACAACTACTGATCTAAATAAAACCTATTATTTTGGTAACAAACTCAACAAAAATATACAAGATATTAATATATGGAAAGATATTGTCTAGTACATCAGCAAAAATGAATTACCTCTACATACTGCAGCCTGAACTTAAAGTATCAACAATTCTCTCACTAGAAGTAATAGGAACTCCATATTTAGAAAAATAGAAAAAGGAGTGATACTCTATATTCAAAGAAGGTATTTAGCATAGGATTCCTTTAAAGAGCAAACTCACCCAATACATTTCTATAACATAAAGCAAGAACCAACTATATACCAGAACAAGTCCATTTCCAACTTTCATGAAAGCAAACAATTTTAAAAATCCAGTAACTCAGAACAAAACAGCAGCAGCAGCAGCAACAAAAACTACTTATAATTAGTAAGAACCAGATTTCATCTTCAGATTTAAGGATCTGACACAATGCTTCTCTTTAATACATTCCAGGCCACCTATACAGACACTCAGGGTTGAGAAACATAATGCCAATGTTTTCTAAAGGGCTAATTCACTGCCTGGAGGAATTGCCTATTCATAAGAGGAACAGGAAGATTGATTCAAGCTGGCTGCTTTGGGGTTCTGATTTGCTCCTTTTTAGAAATAAATAAATTTCCAAAGCATTAGGGAAGAAAGATAGAGGTTTTCATAGGTGGGAAAGAATGTCAAGGAACAGAGAACGGGAAAAGAATACCAAGAGAATCCAGATCCAATTTCTTCTGAAATTGTATACATTAAAAAAGTCTTGTTAAGAGTCTCTAAAACTTTAAAATTTGTCTTTTAAGGCAATATTCCATTTATGAATTAATCCTAAGAAAACAATAAACACTATAAAGATATATTCACATATAAAGACAGGAGCCATGTAATTGTCCAAAACCAGAAGTCTGGACACTTGGATAAGGACTCCATCTGGACACTGATATGCGTGGGACTGCTGCCCACTGTGGACTATAAGAACGCAGAGCTTCGACCACCCAAGCTCGAGCTTGGCTGTACCACGGGGCACGTTCAAAATCCAAGGAGACTTTTCCACCAGATGTATGCTGCCAGTGCAGCCACCTGGCTTGAGACCCACGCCTGCCTCTCCACCTTCAACACCACCAGTGACTGGGACTTAGTTTCTGTAGAATAGGCTCCCCCTTTCTGTGTGTAACCTGCGTGTGCCCCTACTGGCTTATTGAGGTCTCCCCTCATAAACCTGGCATTGTGGAAAGACACAAAAGTGTGCAAGTGACTCCTTGCAGGGATGTTTCATTGCTCGTGACAGAGAGTAATGCTCTTTCTTCTTTTTCTATTTCTGCCTTATAAAGTGGAAAGATTCAAGAAAACTTGGATTTCAGAGGATGAGAAAGGCAAACTAACGCCTTCTCTTCCATGGCTTTAGCAGAGTGAAGAGAGCAGCAACCTAACACATTCAGATTGTAAACTAACTCAAGAGTTGAGAGCAGCCAAACAAATTAAGACTTGAGGCACTTTTAAGTGTTAAAAATTACTGAGCCCTGGCTGGTGTGGCTCAAGTTGGTTAAGTGTTGTCCCATGCACCAAAAGGTTGCCAATCAATTCCCAGTCAGGCCACATGCCCAGGTTGCAAGCTCGATCCCCACTAGGGGATGTGCAATAGGTAGCCAACTGATGTTTCTCTCTCTCATTGATGTTTCTCTCCTTCCCTCTCCCTTTCTCCCTCCCTGAGATCAATTTAAAAAACATATTTTAAAAAATTATTGAAAAGTTGAAATGCACATAGGTTTAAACAAGAAAATAACAAAATTCAAAATTGAGGTTGTTTTGTATCTAATAGGAAGCTATTTTTCCCAAAAAGAGTTATAGTGTAGGAAATTTATGATTATAAATAAGTATAAATACTATGGAACCTGAACAAAACCCTATATGTGAATTTGATGAAAGTTTGAAACATGCCCTTTGGTAAAAACCATACTTTAAACACAAAAAGCACCCAACTATCAGGGCTATTTTTTGTGAAGCTTCTAAATACACAAGGCATCCAGAGACATTAGGAATACTGAAATATTAAAATGCATAACATATTGATATACTTTTGAGGGAAAATCGGGCCAAACGAACTGAAATTAGGACTATTCCATGAAATTAAGGATACATATGACTTTGACACTGCCACCACCTGGTGGCATGACAACAAAATTGTAGGTCCAATTGTTTGTGGAGTAAATCTTTCCCAGGTTGGTTGATTTGGGGAGAAAATAGTTATGGCTGAAGAACAGTTGTCATACACCTGTAATCCACATGAAGCATGGAAGAGTGTTTGGGTTGTGGTACAGAGAGGATCCTGTAGCTCTAGAGTCAGGTTTCTCAAGCTCATCCAGGAAGTTGCTCTAATAGCCAAGGAGGAAAATTCCTGGGGAAGGTTTAGAAGCCCAGCCCAAAGCTACCCACTATAAAAGCAAAACAAGTGAACAAATATAAAAAATAAATCTCTTAAGTCTTAAGTCCTATCATAAAAATTCATGCAAGTTTCACAGCTGTAATATGAACTACTATAATTTTGTATTACTTTAAACTATTTACCAAAAAAATACTCAGCTTATATACTTTCCCTATCTGCCACCCACCCCCAATTTTTTAGTCACTTGATCTCATGAACATATATTTAACTCTTGATTATCTAAGATGATGGAAAAAATAAAAACACTCAATTTAAAAGACATGACTTTTAAGTGCATATCAATAAAATTTTGCAGACCCTGTTAGGTGCCTCTCAAAAGCCTTTATTTGTACACAAAACTCAAACTTTGTTAAGACTATGATGGCAGCCCTAGCTGGTTTGGCTCAGTGTATAGAGCAGTGGTTCTCCACCTTCCTAATGCCACGACCCTTTAATACAATTCCTCATGTTGTGGTGACCACCAACCATAAAATTATTTTCGTTGCTACTTCATAACTGTAATTTTGCTACTGTTATGAATTGTAATGTAAATATCTGATATGCAGGTGTATTTTCATTGTTACAAATTGAACATAATTAAAGCATAGTGATTAATCACAAAAACAATATGCAATTATATATGTGTTTTCCGATGGTCTTAGGTGACCCCTGTGAAAGGGTTGTTCGACCCCCAAAGGGGTCGCGACCCACAGTTTGAGAACTGCTGGTATAGAATGTCAGCCTGTGGACTCAAGGGTACCGGGTTCAATTCCGGTCAAGGGCACATGCCCGGATTGTGGGCTCGGTCCCCAGTAGGGGACGTGCAGGAGGCAGCCAATCAATGATTCCTTCTCATCATTGATGTTTCTATCTCTCTCTTCCTCTCCCTTCCTCTCTGAAATCAATAAAAATACATTTAAAAAAAAGGAATAAATCTCATTAAAAAAAAAAAAGACTATGATGGCAATGTGCTCATAGAGAATGGGTCTCCCTTCCTAGTCTCAGAGGGTGAACTGTGATGGCTTACCCTTCCAATGTGACCATGTACTTCACACCTGGCCAATGATACACAAAGAGAAGTCTACTTGTGAAAGGGGGCATCCTGGGATTTTCCTCCTAGATAAAGAGAGAGATGTACAAGGAGAAAGTCCATTTTTCTTCCTGCTTTGGGCATTGTCAAGGGAAGATATAGTAGTTGTAGTAACTACTTGCATCCAAACACAGAAAGCCAAAAAATGTCAGACCAGACCTCTGATACCAATGTGTGGTGAGACTAACCAATCCTGAAACAGCCCATACCTCCAAATTACTTATGTAAGATAAAGAACCCCTATGATTTAAGCCAATATGGATCTACTTTTCTGTTATTTGTGGCTGAAAATATACTTACTCATGCATATAAAAATGAAAGTATATCAAAATATCAACAATTACTAGTTTTAAATGATAGGACTACAAGCAATTTAACTTTTTCCCTTTATTCTTTTTTCTAAAGTTAATAGATTTTAAATTTATTATAGAAAAATGTAAATTTAAAAAATATTACGATATGTAATACTAGAGGCCTGGTGCACGAGTTCATGCACAGGTGGGGTCTGGCTGACCTGCCCCGATGGGCTGGGCCAGCTGGGGGGAGGGGCCACTGGCGGTTGGCAGGCTGGCCCGCCCCCTAGTTGAACTCCCAGTCAAGGGGACAATTTGCATATTAGCCTTTTATTATATAGGATTTGTGGCTTGAGAAGTTCTCTCTTGCTAATGTCATGTTAGAGATATAAATCTAAAGAATGATAAATGGGTAGAGAGAACAGATGGATAATCGCTAATGTAGACACTATACATATACACTAACAGAAAGTTGACAACCATACTTAAGTGCCTTGTAATGAGGGAGTTGTTAAGGGTAAGGAATTATGGGTTGGGCTCTTTAAGAGATGACACACAGAAAAATTTAATCAATACAGCTTTGAACATGTTGGGATGTGATTTGCCAACTGGCAAGACTACTGCAGGTAGCAACTTAGAAGATACATCAGCTCTGGGGATAAGAAAACAGTCTAAGGCAGTAAATGGTCTTATCTGCTCAAACAAACTTATAAAGTTGGGCAGCATTTCCCAAAGTGTGTTCCATGGAACATTAACCCCTCATCTAATGAAAATGTGTCAAGTAAAATTCACAATGCATAGTATATATGTCACCAATAAGAACTTTTGAAAATTGATGTGAAATAACTAGTGCTAACATATTTAGCTGATACATTATACATCCAGGCTAGAAAATAATACTCCAATCTCCCTAATTGTAAAGGGCTAGTTTATTCTTTTCATGAGAATCTCATTTTAGAAGAACTACCATTCATGAGATTTTAGCTAGCCTATGCAGCTCCATCTTAAGTAAATATATGTTTTTGATTTTTATAGGGAAAAATAACTTTAATCCACGCAGCCACCCTCAGTATACTAGGGATCCCCAGGCTGGTCCCCAGCATTCTGTCCTCAGCCTCTTTCCCTTCTTGCTCTGCACATTCTTCCTGGTAAGTCTCATCTCCTCCTATGGCTTCCATACTTATGATTTCTCACTTTCTATCTCTTGCCTATACATGAACACTGAGCTCCACACCCGCACATTCAGCTACCTACTGGATATTTCTATCTGAATGGCTGACAGGCAACTCATATTCAATGGTTTCAAAATTCAGTTCATTATCCAAGCCTGCTCCTCTGTGTCTTCTAGACTCTGAAATTACTATCTATATTGTTGCCCAAACCAGAAACCTGGTAGTTATCTTATCTCTCCCTTTCTCTCCATCCCCACTGCCATCATCTTGGCTTAGACATATCTGACCCAGAATTCTGAATTAGTGTCTTTGCTGGTCAGCCTGTCTCCAGACCTCACGTTCTCCCATCTGCTATTGTAGTTATCTTTAATGCACACTGGATGGTTTCCCAATCCTGAATAATAAAATCCAGACTCCTCAGCCTGGCTCTAAGGTTTTCTGTAACCCTGCTCCTGCCCTTGGCCGGCCTAATAACCTGCTGTTACCCCTTTTGTAACCCTACACACCATTATACCAAAATGTTCACAGCTTCCGGAATGCCATTTCATTTTAAACTTTGTGTTTTTACATGGCTATGCCTGGCTGACTCTTTTTACTCCTCTAATAAACTCCAAACTGTCTATTAACAAGTGAGATATATCTATATCTATATCTATATCTATATCTATATCTATCTAATCTATCTCTATCTCTATATCTATCTATATCTCCACCTCAAAAGTCTTTTTTTGGGGAAAGTTTTTATCCCCTCCTCTTCAGCAGAGTTCAGTGTTCTTTTGTGCTTCATTTCTTTTATAGAGTGTCTTATTTCCACTGCAGACATTCTTTGAAGGTAGGGATTTTTTTTTTTTTAGTGTGTACTCCCCTCCCCCCTTTTTTAAAAATGTATTTTTTATTGATTGCAGAGAGGAAGGGAGAGGGAAAGATAGAAACATCAATGATGAGAGAGAATCATTGATCAGCTGCCTTCTGCACACCCATACTGAGGATCGAGACCATAACCTGGGCATGTGCCCTGACCTAGAATTGAACTGCAACCTCCTGGTTCATAGGTTGATGCTCAACCACTGAGCCGCGCCATGTTTATCTTAATCACATTTATCTCCAGCACAGAATACAGTTCTGAGACCCAAAGAGACCTAATAAATGTTGCTGAATGAATGCATTAATCAATATAGTATTGTCTAGGATCTGTCCCAACTACTGTGTACATGTTCTAGAAGTACTTCTCTGGCCCATTGCTTTTCTTTCCCTTCCAGTCCACAACATAAAGCAAAAAAAGATAATTTCCATTAAGTAGTAATGATTATAGTAATTCCTGTTTTTAAAAATTCAGCCTTAGAAATATCATATATTATATGGAAATAATTAAGCATGAATTTTAATTATTGTCATAATCTATCCTACCTGAACCTGACTTTCAGAGAATACAGACAGATAGCATGTGTTTCCCATCCACACACAAAGACAGGCAACAAAGGGGAAATCTGTTTAGATAAAAATTACTCTGCTTATTTTAAAATCTGAACTTTATAGACTCCGAGTGTACACTACTAATGACTGTAAATTCTACCTTCTCCCCCATCTGTTTATTACCCCTAATTCCAAGTCCAGTCTTAGGACTTCATCATCTCCTAGCTGGACAATTTCACAGTACACACTCCTCCCTACTGCCAACAGACCCATCTTTCTAAAATAAGGCTCTTCTGATCTCACTTCCCTACTCAAAATTCTTCAACTTAGATCCACAGAGCCCTTCATTATAAGCATCTGCCTTCCCACCTAGTCATAGTCATTTATCCCTCACACACAATTGAGTGGTACAAAACAACTCAGGATTCTCTCACACATTATGTAGTTCTACACACACTACTATGTAGATCTTTGTATATAATCACACAAGCTAAAGCACTTACTAGGTATTAGTCATTGCTGTAAGCAGTTACATAAAACATATTTAATGATCACAACTACCCTGTGAAGTAAAAAATATTAGCACCATTTTACAGATGAGAAAACCAAGGTGCAAGAGGTTTTTAATAAACAGAGGAAATTGGATTTGAATCTAGAACCCAGGTCTAGAGTCCATTCTCTTAAACTACTATAGTATAGTACCTTAACTTACTGGTCACTGTACCCGGAACGCTCTTTACCCTAAATACCTTACGAAATCCCATATATGTTTCCAGAACCAACTTAGATGTTTCCTTCCTGGACTGTACAGCCTTTCCTCAGCAGAACTGTCACCCTCTTGTACCACCCTCCGCACATATCACACCAATTGCAATGATTTGTTGACATGTGTGACTCACAAGACTGTGAGGTCCTAGAGGACAGAAACTACTAATTTATTTTATGCCCCTCTCACCAGTCACAATGCCTGCCGTGGCAAGCATTCACTGAACAATGACTGAACTCAAAGAACTGCAGTAGAGGTACTGCCTATTTTTATTCAAAAACATTTTAAGCTGTCCACACAATCTAATAGTGGACCTACTCTATTCATTCACGTTTAGCAATAAAAAATTATCTATACTCATTTCTAAAAACTGGTAAAAAATATCTTTAAGTTATCCTGAGAATCTATGAGTGTCTCCCCAAAGCAATACACTATATCTGAAATCCAGTGTTGATATGAAAATGTAAGCCAACTCCTAGAAAACCTGCCCCTTAACTCCCTTCCACTAGTAATAAATGGGCTGCAAACCAGAACTTGGATGAAGAACTATGGACGATCTTAGCAAAGCGGGGAAAACAAAAGAAAAAGTATGATTTCCATAATTTTGACCCTTTAAATAAAAAATCAGTTAAAAACTGCTACACAGACTAGTTGCAGCACTAATGAATTCTCTGAATCAGTAAATGATTATCATTAAGACTAACTTCATAACCTTTGTTTCCTTTAATTCTCATTCACCTCTCAAACATCTGCCATATGCCAAGAACTATGCTATGGGCTAGGGATACAAACTGACTAAGAGGTGGGGTTGAGTAACCACACAGCACAGTATGCTAGACTGGAGTCAGCTCAGGGTGCTACGTCAGCAACGAATAGGAATACCCAGGTCAGAATGGAGTGTGGAAGAAAGGACGGGCAAGAACACAAAACCAAAAGCATATTGGAAATGCTATTCCTTTTGGAAAAAGGCTTTAGAAAAGCATTTCTAATCAGTAGTGGTCAGTTATTTCCCACACTGCCAGTAACTCTGTATGAACAGCACGTCAAGCACAATAGCTACAATACCGGTCTTCCCCAGCCGTACACATATTACAGGACACCATTGTATATCTGTCAATATAAGACAACATCAAATGGAGGAAGTCTTTCCCTTGAAGCTGAGATTGAAAGGAGCAAAAAAAGGGAGAGAACCAGAAGATGATGGGAAGAGTTATTCAGCCTAACACATTCCGTCTTGCTTTTCCATACAAAAAATATTCAGAAAGACCACATACTCACACACACACAAACACAGTAACTAAAATCATTACACTGAAATAATCAGCAAGTTTCAGCCAAAACTCTTAAAATAATTATCAAGAAGAAAAAAATCACTTCTTGACATTTAATAAGTCTATACATTCTTCAGGATACCGAGAAATGCCATCTCACTTGGAAGTTCCCACATTATAATTAACTTTTATAATTACTTTTTAAGCTACATCACAATTCACAACAATGACATGAGAAAAGGATCTGGCTATTTCTACTTTCCATTGAGCCAAAATGGCTATTTCTACTATCATCCACATACTGTAACATATTTGCATATATTTCAGAAGAACTAGCAGTTTTAAACACACTCCCACTTTCATCATCAAAGCTTTTCTTGCCCATTAAAGTTATTAAGTTATGTAAAAAGGCTTAAGGAATGCAACTGTGTTACAGCTAGTCAGAGAGGCTAGCTTAACAACTTTTTTTCTACTCAACCCAAATATTTATTTCAGCCTTGCAGAAATAAAATACTACATTAGATATTTCCAGCAACAGTAATACTATATTATATATGGGGGGAGAGGAGGGTGAAAGTTTTTTTGCTGAATATCGTAATATAATAACACTAGTATTTTCTGAGCTTATAATCTATTTTTTAAAGTAATTAGATCAGCAAAAAGAAAAACCATAAAATAAACTGGCAGGAAAATTTCCACTTCCCCTGCTTGGTGTATATGATAAAATCCAACCAACCACTGCCCTGCTGGTGTGGCTCAATTGGTTGAGTATTGTCCCATGCACTGGAAGGTCACCAGTTCAATTCCCAGTCAGGGCACATGCCCAAGTTGCAGGCTCAATCCCCAATAGGGGGCAGGAGGCAGCCAATTGATGTCTCTCTCCCTTTCCCTTCCTCTCTATGATTTTTTTTAAAATCCCCAATTATTAAAACATCCCATAAAAGGGCCTCAATCTAATTTCTAACCTTATTTCCCCATTACTATGAAAAATTTGTTTTCAGTCTTTCCATGCCGGTCACCAACTCTTCACTGAATAAAATGTGCTTTATAGTTTTGTTTATCTGTGGTTACATGCAAGGACTATGGAATCAGAATGCCTGTATTTGAATCCTGCTTCACCAGCTACTAATACTGCTATTTTGGGCAAGTTATTTAACTTCTTGGTGCCTCAATCTTCTCATATGTAAAATGGGGAGTTAATACATAACTCTTGCAGTTGTAAGAATCAAGTGATATAAAACATGTAAAATCTCTGCTATGGTCTAAATGTTTGTGTCTCCCTCAAAATCATATGTTGAAGTCCTAACACCTAAAGGTAATGGTTTTAGTATGTGGGGCCTTTGAGAGGTGCTTACGGCATGAAGGTGGAGTCCTCATGAATAAGGTTAGTGCTCTTCTAGAAGAGTATCCAGAGAGATGTCAGCCCCTTCCACCATGTGAGGGTACAGTGAAAAGGCTCTGACCTGGGAGAGGGCTCTTACCTGACCAGCCTCCAAAACTATGAGAAATAAATTTCTGTTGTTTATAAGCTACTCATCCTGGTATTTTGTTATAGCAGTCTGAAAAACTAAGACAAGCTCTTAAAGCCATACCTGGCTAAGTGCTCAATACATTTTGGCTGCCACTGTCAACATCAGCATCAGTGGCTCCCTCTGCCCCCTGTGGAATTTCCTCCATCCATCTAATCTACTCAACTTTCAGCTCAAAATAATTTCTAAAAAGTTTCCCTTAACTAGCCTATATAATAAAAGGCTAATATGCAACGGCAGAACAACTGAACAACTGAACAACTGGTCGCTATGACATGTGCTGGCCACCAGGGGGTGCACACGGAACATGGCGGGAGTCGGCTGCGGTGGGATGGTGGAGCAGGTGAGCAGGGGCGCCAGACCAAGGCGGGGCGCTAGTCGCTCTCATTGGGGTGAGCCTCTGGTGGTTACTGAAAAGTCTTTGCTCCCGCATACCATGGTCCCACCTGGCGCTTGCACCTGCTACCGGTGCTGGCCCTGTTTGCACCTGCTGCAGGTGCCAGAACCACTGCTCACACCCACTGCCAGCGCCTGGAACTGGCCCCGATTGCTCAGTGCCACCGGCGGGTGCTTGTGGAGGCTGCCGGTCCTGATCACCCCTCAGGGCTTCTCCACCTCCCCCTGTTCCTAAGGGGCAATCATGGCAGCAGCCGTTGCTCACACCCAGTGACGGTGCTGGCCCCGCTCGCACCTACTTCTGGCACCGGCCTCAACTGTTCCATGCCTTCAGTGGGTGCTTGTGGAGGCTGCCAGCCCTGATCACCCCTCAGGGCTTCTCCACCTCCCCCTGCTCCTAAGGGGTGACCAGGGCAGCAGCCGTTGCTCACACCCAGTGACGGTGCTGGCCCCGCTTGCACCCACTTCTGGCACTGGCCCCAACTGCTCCATGCCTTCAGTGGGTGCGAGCAGGGCTGGCACTATGAGCACATGGGAACGGCGGCAGTGGGAGCAGGGCTACTGGCAGATGGAATTGGGGGCTGTGGCGGGGGCACAGAGGATGGGCCTGTGCCCACCGCAGCCTCGCAGCCCACAGTTCCTTTCAAGGTGCACGAATTCATGCATTTGGCCCCTAGTATCTATAATAAAAAAAGCGTAATATGCAAATCGACCGAACAACTGAACAGCAGAATGACTGTCCGGATGACCTTCCGACAACCACGCTATGACAACACTGGCATCAGGCCAGCCAAGGTGGGTGCGATGCAATTGGGTGGGGGGCCTCCACCATCGCCCCACGATCAACCGCAGAGGGAGAGCCAGATCACCTCTATGGGGCGATCAATGGGGGGCCTCTGCGATCTATCACCCCAAAGATGGAGGCCCAGGCCACTGGCTGGCGGGGTGATCAATGGGGGGGGGGGGGGTCCTGTGACTGTGGAGCCCTGGCCGGGTGGGCGGGACCTCCCTCTGCTGGGCAATCGATTGTGGAGCCCTACGATTGATCGCCGCACAGCGGGAGGCTCAGGCCACCAGCCAGCGATGCTGTGGCGGGTGAGCAGGGCCAGCCAGTGATCGCCCTGCAGAGGGAGGCCCAGGCCAGCCAAGTGAACACACCCCACACATGTCGCCCACAGAGGGAGGCAACTGGTGGTGGTGGGGGCAGTGCCACACAGAAGGCAAGAAGTGGCAGCGGTGGGGATAGGGCCAGCTGCCGGCAGCCGGGGGAAGGAAAGCCCCAATAGGCCCTGATTGCCGGCCGAGCCTAGGGACCCTACCCGAGGGGTCCCAGATTGCGAGAGGGTGCAGGCCAGGCTGAGGGACATCATCACCACCACCCCGGTGCACAAATTTTGTGCACTGGGCCTTTAGTGGATTTATCAAAATCTTGCTACCCTCTAAACTGTGTAACAATTAGGACCCATACCAACAACAGTGTTTGGCACTGATCTTACATAAATTAAATCTTACATAGCTAATTAACTATGTCTTTTCATAAAAAGTTAACTACAGAAGGTATTTATCTTGCCTTACCAAGTAAAGCATAAATTATCTCAACATAAAACACATATTCTATTATTTTTATATTGCCCACAGAATTTGGCACAATGCATGCACAGAACAGGCACAGAGTAAATATCAGTAGAAGTAGTTAATGCAACCCACACACAGCTGATGGCTTGTTTGCTAGCTCAGAATATGTTAAAGAGAAACATCCTATCTAATAAAGGAGAAACATGGTAATTAACATACAACCGCTACCCTTCCCATTGGCTAATCAGGGCAATATGCAAATTAACTGCCAGCTAAGATGGCGGCTGGCAGCCAGGCAGCTTAAACTGAACATGAGGCTTGCTTGCTTCAGTGACGGAGGACTCCAACGTTCCCCGCCTGCCGCTGCCGGCCTCTGAGCTTGCAGTTTGAAACATTGTTACAAATATAGAAGCTAAACAAAACCCCAGAAACCAGCTTTCAGCCGGCCGGGATCTCAGAGCTGGAGTTATACAGTGTTTCAATTATAGAACCTAAACAAACCAGATACCTGCTTTCAGCAGCAGAGGCCTCAGAGCTGGAGCCAGAGCTAAAGCTGGCCCAGAATAAAAAAAGAAAAAGAAAAAAAGGAGCAGTTGGGAGCTTCAGTCACCTGCCAGCCTGAAAACAGCCCTCAGCCCCTCACCCACACTGGCCAGGCACCCCAGTGGGGACCCCCATCCTGAAGGGTGTGTGACCAGCTGCAAACAGCCATCATCCCCTCATCCAGGCTGGCCAGGCACCCCAGTGGGGACCCCCCAACCTGATCCAGGACACCCTTCAGGGCAAACCAGCCAGCCCCCACCCATGCACCAGGCCTCTATCCTATATAGTAAAAGGCTAATATGCCTCCCAGCACCAGGATCAGCGGAGCCGCAAGGCCTCCCGGCACCGGGATCAGCGTGACAGGGGGCAGCGCCCAAAGCCCCTGATCACCCTGCGGCTCTGTGTGTGACAGGGGGTGGGGCCACAACCTCCCTATCGGCCTTGCTCTGTTTCTGACAGGGGAAGGCGCCCCAACCCCCTGATCGGCCCTGCTCTGTGCCTGATAGAGGGGAGCTCCCCAACCCCCTGATCGCCCTGCGGCTCTGTGTGTGACAGGGTGCGGCGCCCCAACCTCCTGATCGGCCCTGCTCTGTGTGTGACAGGATGCGGCACCCCAACCCCCCTACCCCACGGGCCCTGCTCTGTGTGTAATGGGGTAGAGCCATAACCTTCCCATCGGCCCTGCTCTGAGTGTGAGAGTGGCGGTGCCCCAACCCCCTGATCCGCCCTGCTCTGTGTGTGACGGGGGCGGTGCCCCAACTTCCCTATTGGCCCTACTCTGTGAGTGACAGGGGGCAGCGCCCCAATCCCCTGATTGGCCCTGCTCTGTGCATGACAGGGGGTGGCGCCACAACCTCCCCATCGACCCTGCCTTGAGTGTGACAGGGGGCGGTGCCCCAACCCCCCAATCGGCCCTACCCTGAGCGTGACTGAGGGTAGCATCACAACCTCCCAATCCGCCCTGCTCTGTGCATGACAGGGGGCGGCGCCCCAACTCCCCAATCGGCCCTGCTCTGAGCCTGACCAGGGGCTGCACCTAGGGATTGGGCCTGCCCTCTGCCACCCGGGAGCAGGCCTAAGCCAGCAGGTTGTTATCTCCCGAGGGGTCCCAGACTGTGAGAGGGCACAGGCCAGGCTGAGGGACCACCCCTCTTCCCCCCCGAGTGCACAAATTTTTGTGCACCGGGCCTCTAGTATATTATAATCATGAGGCTTTTTTAGACTTTTTAAGCATGATCAACACATACAACCTAAAGGGAAGGGATAACGAAATATGTTTCCTGATTTAATTTTCAGATCTACTACAAAAATGTCTATTCTCAAGAGATGAATACATTCCTACCCATAATTGAAATCACTGACAGACAAAAGCATAAGAGAATGATGAGGGGCAGGGGAATTTAAGAGTTTTCCCTCTCTCTAATCTGGAAGTAATTAACAAGAAATTCAAAGGAAGTTCACATTTTACTTTAGCAATGTCTTGAATACACTGATCCTTCAGTGCAACCTTGAATTTGGAATGTGGTTCAATTCAATGTTAACTCAGTGCCTTCTATCTTTATAAAAATCCCGCCATCTCTTGCAGCATTTCTAATATCTACATTAACCACATAAAACTTTTCACTCTTCACTTCCCTCTTTCATGTGTATAATATATATTAGCTTCAGCACAGGCTACAAGTTCTTTCTTATGAAGCATGGATTTTGAATTCTACTTTTTCTGGTATCTGGTAAAATGTTTTATACATAGTAGACCCTCAAATATTTGTTTTGATTGAATAAGTAAACTTAGAGTATATACTCCTGGATGGGAACTAACCTAGCTGAATCTGTGACCACCACATACTAAGTGCCTACTTCCACCAGGCACTTTACACATATCACTTCAACTGCATCACAACCCTTTGTAATAAGTATAGTGTCTCTCTTACAAATTGGGAAACTGAGGCTTTAAAGAGCTTAAGAAAATTTCCCAAGATCCTAGTTAGTAAGAAGTGAAATGTGACCTAAATTCAGTCTGATTCTTATCTTTCCTTTAAGCCATATCACTTCTCTAAAATAATAAGTGAGCTTCAGAACCTTAATTGAGGGGCATAGTAGGATATTGACATGACTTCTCAAATTTTAGTAAAAGAATAAAGTAGGTTTAGATCAGTAGAATGGCAATTTCTTTTTTAATTTATAGCAAATGCCAAGGGCTATCAACCTTTTACAAATGATGCATTCTTCATTTACTTCTGGAGTGCTTCGAACAGAAGGTATTAAATCTATTGCCTATGTGTTAGTCCCTGACTTAACCTCTGATTTCTGAGCAGGTATGTGAAATTAAGCTTTAACCTCCAGCTTATAAATAGGGGTGGGAAGAGAGGGGTGTGCCACAAAATATACTGGATGCCAACTCTCAGACCAGCAGGTAGAGAAGTATACTGACAGTAACTGATTGGAACACCCGATACCTCAATCACTCAGTGTAAAAAAACAATATTATACTCACTTTTAAAAATAGATTCACTGTACTAGCATACTAGCAAGAATCTCTTGCTTATTTCTATTAAAACTAGTGGCCTGGTGCACGGATTCGTGCACATTGAAAGGAAATTAATTAGAAGAAAGATTCATGCAGTAATTACATTACTGCAAAAATTACATGTCAAAATAGTATATATAATAGTGTTATAAAATTAAAACACACGTGTGATTGGCACCAGTGAGCTTTATATGTATTGCTCATGCATGAGTCGTTTATTTTTAAACTGCCAGTGTGTATTATATGTACCAGTCAGACGGACGTAAGGTTGGTCACTTAGCCTTTTGTATATATAGACTAGAGGCCCAGTGGATGAAATTTGTGCCCGGGTAGGGTCCCTAGGCCTGGACGACGATCAGGGCTGATCTGTGAGGCAACCAGTGGGCCGATTGGGGGGCCCCCACTGGCACCTGCTTTGACTGGCCTGGGGGGCAGCTCCTGCATTGAGCATCTGCCCCCTGGTGGTCAGTACACATCATAACAACCAATTGTTCAGCCAGTCGTTCAGCCATTCTGTCAATTTAAATGTTAGGCTTTTATTATATAGGATTTGCTAAGCTCCTCCACTTGCTAAGTAGAGATTATGCTAAATCCAAAGGCAAAAATATGAAAAGTGCTCATTTGGCCTTTTTTCTCAAAGTCAAAGTTTCTTTGGCTGGTAAAGTTAACCAAGAAATGCTTAGTCAGCACCTGATATATCCAGCTGCAGTCATGAGCTGCCTGGAGGAAAGTAATATATAACACCAGAAACACCAAACATAAAGAAACAAATTGATAACATAGACTTCAACAAAATTAAACACTTTTGCTCCTCAAAACAGTTAAGAGAATAAAAAGATGAACTACAGACTGGGAGAAAAACATTTGGAAAGCATTTATCTGATATAGGATTTATACCCAGAAAGTATAGAGAACTCTCTAAACTGAATAATAAAAATAAACAACCTGATTTCTTTAAAATATGTTTTTATTGATTTCAGAAAGGAAGAGAGAGGGAGAGAGAGATAGAAACATCAATGATGAGAGAGAATCATTGATAGGCTGCCTCCTGTACACTCCCCACTGGGGATCAAGCCGCAACCTGAACATATGCCCTAGACCGAAATTGAACCCAGGACCCTTCAGTCCGCAGGCTGACCCTCTATCCACTGAGCCAAACTGGCTAGGGCACAACCTGATTTTTTAAAAGGCAAAAAGATCTGTTAAAGACACTTCATCAATGAAGATATATAAATGACAAATAAACACATGCAAGGATGCTCAAATTATTAGTCATCGTGGAAATGGAAATTAAAACCACAAGATATCACTATGCACTTACTACAACAGGTATCATACCAAGTATTATTCAGGATGTGGAGGGACTGGAACTCTGATACATAGCTAGTGGGAATATCAAATAGCACAACACTATGGAAAACAGTTTGGTAATCTCTTAAAAGTTAAACTACGCCTACCCTATGATCCATCTATTCCTTCCTGAGATTTACCCATTATAAATGAAAACAAATGTTCATACAAAGACATATATAAATATCCATAGCAGCTTTATTTCTAATAACCCAAACAAAAAACCCAAATGTCCATCAATAGGTAAACAAACTATTGTACATCCATACAACGGAATGCCACTTAGCAATAAAAAGCGAATGATCAATACATACAGCAACATGGATACATCTTAAATAATTATACTGAGTAAAAGAAGCCAGGAAAGAGAGTACTTACTGTATGATTCCATTTATAAAAAATTCTAGGAAATAAAAACTAATGCATAGTGACAGAGAGCAAATCGGTACTTGTCTGGGGATGGGGCAAGGGAACAGTGGGCAGGAAAGAAAGAATGAAAAGGGGAATGAAAAAACTTTCTGGTGTGATGGGAATCATTATCTTGACTGTGGTGATGGTTTCATGAATGTATACGTGTGTCAAACATCAATTTATAAACTTTAAATATAAGAATATAAGCAGTTCTTGTATGCCAATTATTCCTCAATAAAGTTTTTAATTGCAAAACTTTTTGAAAAAAATGCTGAGTGATGGCCCTAGCCAGTTTGGCTTAGTGGATAGAGCTTCGCCTGCAGACTGAATGGTCCCAGGTTCGATTCAGGTCAAAGGCACATGCCCCGGTTGTAGTCTAGATCCCCAGTAGGGGGTGTGCAGGAGGCAGCTAATCAATGATTCTCTTTCATCATTGATTCTCTTTCATCACTGATGTTTCTATCTCTCCCTGTCCCTTCCTCTCTGAAATCAATAAAAATATGCTATAAAAAATAAAAAATTGCTGAGTGATGCATGTCATTTCCTCACAGGAAAAAAAAAATGCGGCATCATGTTTAAGAGATAAAACATGGGCAAAGGATCTGAACTGATAGGTCTCTAAGAAAGATATACAAATGGTCAGTAGACACATGAAAAGATGTTCAACATCCTTAGTCATCAGGGCAATGGAAATCAAAACAATAATGAGATACCACTGAAATGACTAAAGTCAAAAAGTCAGGTAGTGACAAGTTTTGGTGAGAAAGTGATGAAATTGGTAGGAATGCAGAATAGTGCAACTCCTTAGAAAACAGTCTGAAGTTTTTCAGTTAAGCATAATCCTATATAATAAAAAGCTAAATGCAATGGTCCCCTCGGAAGTTTGACCAGGAGTTCGATCACTTGCTATGACATGCGCTGACCACCATGTGGTGGCGTGGAACATGGCAGGCAACCAGTGGTGGCAGTGGGGCGCTGAGGGAGTGAGAGAAGGAAAAGGCGGGGAGGCCTGGAGGCGGGGAACCTGATCAGCCCTGTTCGCCGGTTAGGCCTAGGGACCCTACCCGTGCACGATTTTTGTGCACTGGACCTCTAGTGTTATCATGTGATGCAGCAATTCCTAAGGGAGATGAAAGCAAATTTTTACACATAAACTAATACAAGATGTGCATTTGGTAGTGAGAAGGGGGTGGGTATTACAGAACTCTCTGTACCTCCCCATCAGTTTTTCTGTAAATCTAAAAGGATCTAAAATATTAGATAACAATATTATGGCATGTGGGAAGATGAAAGTTAAAACATTCTAAGATTCTGATGGGAGAAAGAGATGTTGATTATCTTTAGACTTTGAGTCAAATAATATATGTGAAAAATTTAACAGAAACCACTAACTGAAAAGATTAAAAAAAAATTATTTTTTACAAAGCAAATATATATTTTTTAACTGCGGTGGCTTACCTGAGACTCCAGAGCCTCCAACTTACGTTTCCTTGCATGAAGGGCTTTACTGGGAAAAGCCCAATAATAATTAGAGGTTCCAATCCTCTCACAGTCAACCATGCCATCATCAACTAAGCTTTGAAGAACTTCTTTCACTGACATAGCAGCTAAAAGATATAATTTTTAAAGATATATCATGTAATACCCTTTGTAATACTTTAAGCAATAAAACTAAAAAAAAGATATATCATAAATAAAATTAAAAGGCCAATAAGTGGAGAAATGCAACAAATATTATAGGTCAAGAGTTAATAATTTAATAAATAAGGAGCTTTCAAAAATAGTAACAAAAAAGCCCAATACTGCAACAGAAAAACAAAAGAAGTATATCAATGGGCATCTATAAAATATACATGGTCAATAAACAAGAAAATGTTGAACCACATTAATAATTAAAGAAGTAAAATAAAGCAATGAGATTTAATATTTTGACTATCAAATTAAAAACACTAAAAAAAATAAAGGGTTCAGGAAAATGGGTACTCTCAACATGGGTACCCTCAGCAGCATGTATCTAAAGCTTTAGGTTTATGCGGGCCTTTTGTGTAGAAATTCCACTATTTATAAATTCAGCCAAAGAAAATAATGATGGCTGTACATAAGGATGCCTGTCAAAGCAGTTTTCAATAGTAAAAAGTTGGGAACCAGTCCAATAACGGGACTTTTAAAAGTATTTTATTGTAATTGAATATATGCAATCATTACAGTTATGTTATAAAATATTTAATGGCATGGTAAAAAATATTCAAAATGTGTAATACAGAATGTATTATGTCAAAAATAAATTTAAAAGACAGTATACACTAATGTGACAGTGGTTATTTTGAGTAACAGGTTAAGACGCAATTTTTCTTTCTTTTTACTCATTTTTCTTTTTCCAACAATAAACACATATTGCCATTTTTGCTAAGAAAACAAAAATAAAGCTATTATGAAAAATAATAAAAAAATAAACTGAACAAGTTTAAAAATCAGAAAAACATTTTTAAAAATAGCATGTAAAAAATACAAAGCCATATTTCACAAATACTTGAAAATTCATGAACAATTCTTATTTTCTATTCAATAAAACTATACCAAGAAATTACCCATATTTTAATGTCCATTTTGATTTTTCCTAGAGCAGATTCCCAAATACAATAAAATCTATTTTAAAATTAAAGATTTAATATATAAATAAAATTGACACCAACTAAGTGTCACATTCAACCTCACTTGTAAAGAAGTACAAACTGAAATGTCAAAAACTTCTAAAAGTGAAAACACAGTTCTGAGAAATGAATGTGAGTTTAATTTAATATAGTCTTTCCTGAGGTAATTTGAGAATACATATAAAAAGTCTAAGACTACACAAGTCTCCATTTTCTATTCTATTCCCTCTGAAGTAATATGAGATATGGAAAAAATTTATGAGGGGGAGAGGAAGGAGTAAATGGGCAGAGCACAGAGGATTTTAGGACAGTGAAAGTACTCTGTATCCTTTCTAATAAAAGATAAAAAGGGTAATTAACTGTACCTCGGCTACGTTTCCCATTGGCTAATCAGCAAGATATGCAAATTAACTCCAACAAAGATGGCGGACGGCAACCACGCAGCTGAAGCAAGCAGGAGGTTTGCTTGCTCCAGTGATGGAGGAAGCCAAGGTTCCCCGCCTGCTGTGGCCTCAGAGCTGGAGCGAGCAGGACGGCAACAAGGTTTCAATTATAGAAGCCAAACAAACCCCAGATACCTGCTTTCAGCCAGCCGCGGCCTCAGAGCGGGGAGCGCCATTGATGGCAACAGAGTTTCAATTATAGAAGGTAAATAAATCCCAGAATAAAAAAAAAAATAAAAAAAGGAGAGGCTGGGAGCTTCAGTTGCCGGCCAGCCTGAAAACAGCCCTCAGCCCCTCACCCAGACTGGCCAGGCACCCCAGTGGGGACCCCCACCCTAAAGGGGGTGTGGCCAGCCTGGAAACAGCCATCATCCCCTCATCCAGGCTGGCCAGGCACCCCAGTGGGGACCCCCACCCTGAAGGGGGTGTGACCAGCTGCAAACAGCTATCAGCCCCTCACCCAGGCTGGCCAGGCACCCAAGTGGGACCCCCACCCTGATCTGGACACCCTTCAGGTCAAACCAGCCGGCCCCCACCCATGCACCAGGCCTCTATCCTATATAGTAAATGGGTAATATGCAAACTGACCCCAATAGCAGAAAGACTGGGAATGACTGGTCACTATGACACACACTGACCACCAGGGGGCAGACGCTCAATGCAGGAGCTGCCCTCTGGTGGTCAGTGCGGTCCTACATGGGGGAGCTCTGCTCAGCCACAAGCCAGGCTGATGGCTGCCAGTATAGCGGTGGTGGTGGGAGCCTCTCCTGCCTCCTCAGCAGCACTAAGGATGTCCGACTGCAGCTTAGGTCTGTTCCCCGCTGGCAAGTGGACATCCCCCGAGGGCTGCTGGGCTGCCAGAGGGATGTCTGATTGCCAGCTTAGGCCCAATCCCCTGGGGAGCAGGCCTAAGCCAGCAGATGGTCATCCCCCGAGGGGTCCCAGACTGCGAGAGGGCACAGGCTGGGCTGAGGGACCACCCCCCCACCCCCCGCCGAGTGCACAAATTTTTGTGCACCGGGACTCTAGTAATACCATAATGATAGATCCGTGTCATTATACATTTGTCCAAACCCATAGAATGTACAACACCAAGCATGAACCCTAATGTAAACAATTGACTTTGGGTGATTATGATGTGTCGATGCAGGTTCATCAATGGTAATAAATGTACCACTGTTGAGTGATGTTGATAACAGAAGCTCTGCATGTTGGGAGTGGAAGACAGGAAGTATATGAGAAATCTCTGTATGTACCTTCCTCTCAATCTTTCTGTGAACCTAAAACTACTCTAAAAAAAGTCTTTTAGAAAAAAATTTATAGATACCATGTTAATTGCACATTAAATTTAGCAGCAAAATTTGGGAACAACGTAGATGTTCAACAATGGGTAACAGGCTAAGCAAATCATGGCACGGTAGGTAGTTATATAATTAAACATTAAAAGACGCAGGTGTTGTACATAATGTTCTTCTTTTTTTTTTTTTAAATGAGAACTAGATGGCTCAATAGGACTTCTCTCGGAGATAATTTTCTTAAAAGCATATGACATAGGTAAATGTGAATGATATGTAATATGAAAAAAAAAAAAGACATGAACACAAAACTGTATATGCAGCATAGTTCTTTCTCAGAGAAATGGACAGATACATACATACAAAGACAAACAGAACCTAAAAATAATTCATCAAAATATACCAAAATGTTTAACAGTGATGGTCTCATGAACAACTTTTATTTTCAGTATATTCTTTATAATTTCCAAATCTGTTAAAATAAGCATGTAGTTTACGTAATCAGAAAGTAAGGTTTAAAAAAATATGTATCCAGTGTGGCTGGTGTGGTTCAGTGGTTAAGCATTGACCTATGAGCTAGGAAGTCATGGTCCGATTCCTGGTCAGGGCATATGCCCAGTTGTGGGGCATGTAGGAGGCAGCTGACCAATGATTCTCTCTCATCATTGCTGTTTCTATCTCCCTCCCTCTCCTTTCCTCTCTGAAATTTATAAAAAATATATTTAAAAATAAAAAATAAATATGTATCCTATGTAGTGGGTTTAACAGTGACCATTCAAAAGATAACCCCAGAACCTGTGAATGTGACTACATTTGAAAAAGCATCTGTACAGGTATAATTAAGGATCTCCAGATGAAATCATCCTGGATTTTGGCTGGGTCACAAATTCAATGGCATGTGTCCTTGTAAGAGACAGAAGGGGAGGTAACAAAGGGGAAGGCCACGTGAAGACAGAGGCAGAGATTAGAATGATGTGTCTGTACGTCAAGCACTGCTGGCAGCCACCAGAAGGTTGGAGAGAAACGTGAAATGGATTCTCCTTCTGAGCCTCCAAAAGTAGTCAACTCTGTTGACACCTTGATTTTTGACTTCTGGTCTCCAGAACTAAGAGAATAAATTTCTGCTGTGTCAAGCTACCAAGTTTGTCGTAATTTGCTGCTACAGAAAATGAAGACACCAGGTAAAGACAAAAAGTAACATTTAACAAATATTAAAACATACATGAACAGTTTTTACTTCTTTTGAGGTAAATTATGTCCATAAGTAGATAAATGTGTATATTTGCATGTATGTATATATGTGTGTACATGGACATACATGCACACTCCATTTTAATTTTCCTAGAGCAGATACTCCAAACACAGGAATCATGGCCATGACCCAAAGACATCATGTAAAGACTTTATGAGGGGGAGGGAGGTAGAAGTAGAGGCAGAGCACAGAGGATTTTTAGGCAGTGAAAATACTCTGCATAATACCATAATGATGGATCTGTGTCACTTATACGTTTGTTTAATGTATATATTACACATTATACATTTACAAACATTCATCTCTAGAAATTTGTTCCCATAAAGTGAAAGACTGTAGCAGAAAAGAGGACCAATATTTCCCTACATATTTCGGCACATCTTTGATACTTACTAATGCCTTTCTCTTTGGGAGCAATCTTCTCCATGTCTTTTAATTGAAATACATCTTTCTGTTTTTTTTAAAAAAAAATTAAAAAGAAATGAAAAACATGTATTTATTTTCTACTATATACTTATATTTACCATAATTCTGTTCCTACATAAAACACTGTACTAAAAAACTATACCTGGAAATGAACAATGCAATAGAATCAAACATTTTGGAGCTAGTAGAAACTGAAATTATCTTGTTTAATACCATAGAAGTTAAAATGGACAGGTTTTGCATGAACATACAAATCTTAAAGTAACTGGAGAACAGCTTCCCACTGAAGTATAAAAACTAGTTACAATGAATCATTTGTTAACACGAGATAATCTAGCTTCTCTGACACTGATTTTAAGAAAATACAAACAGTATTTTGCTTAGCATATATCATACATTACAGATTTAACAGTTCCAACTAAAAACAAAACAGCCAACTGTCAAGAATTGTTAATATTTAGTTTCATGGAAGAGCTACACTTAAAAAATAGGAAAATTATATATTCATAGCTGCCTATCAATCATTTTTATACATGTTGTATGTCCACCAAATTAAAACATTATGGGAACCTATATATGTAGAATATTTAATCTTACAGTTACTTCTTTCTTTTGGTAATAAGTTTTGGTTAAAGTGATGAAAAAAACTTGGATAACCAAAATAAAATATTCAAGATGGAAGTACTCAGCAATTAGAAGATAATTATTGTGATAATTGTTTTGAAATCGGGATCTACGTATTCTAAAATGAACTTGAAAAGGCAACTTCAATATGATGAAAATTGGACTTCCTAAAAATTTAAAACTTCTGCTCATCCAAGGGTACTATTAAGAAATTGAAAACACAAATACTGATTTAGAAGACAATACTCATAAAACATATACCTGACAAAAGACTGGTACCTGGGTATACATCCTCCCACTAAAGACAAATTGATGGATGGATAAAGGAGTAGACAGATGAATACATAAGTGATAAAGCAAGTAGAGTAAAATGTTAATGGTAGAATTTAAAAGTGGGATACATAGGTATCACTGTAAAATTCTTTCATAATAAAATGTTGGAAAAAGTAACTTCATCTCACTACACTTAAAGATTTACTAAATTAAGGAAATTGCTAAGTCATTGATCTTAGGGTGTGAAATCAATTTTTGCACATCTGGGAATAAACTGTTTAAAGATAATTCTGTAAGGTCTCAGAGAACATGCAATAAATTACTGGCTTTAGGTGTCTAATGCATTTTAAAAAATCAATTAATCAAATCTATTTGCAAATGCTTCAGATTCCCTGGATAAAAAACATGAACTCACTGAGACATCTCCCTATATGTGGTCATCAAGGAGGAGCCCCAGACATACTGGCTGCCCAGTGGGGTTGCTGTGCAAACGAATGAGCTTGCAAAGAACTAGCTTCAGAACTAAAATGTGGTCATTTAAGTGGCAGAGAAAATGGTCTCAAGTATATACTAGTTTTCCCCAGCATTAAACAGAGATAATGAAGGACAGATGAACACAATGTTCTTCTAGCCCTTAAAAAAAAAATGTGTAAGCTACCGCTAGATAACTTTTAATTAAGCACTTATGACCTGGGCATTATAATGTTTTATATAGATTAGCTCATTTAATTCTTATACCAACACTGTGAGCTGGGTACAGTTATTATCATCTTCCTTAATAGACGAGAAAACTGAGACTTAGGTTAAATAACTTCCTTAAAGTCACATAGTTATTAGGTGAAACAGACTTCAGGTACAACAAGTTCTCTATCATTGAGCTATACTTTTAGCATGTTCTTAAGCATTAACAGGCAAAGAATTCTTTTTGTAGTACATTAGCAACTTCAAATATATACATATATGTATTCATATGAATGACTATGTAACATGTCCCAAAAAATGTATACACACCTTAATAGCTGATAACTCACTTAATTTTCACTCCTTTTCAGGTTTAACTGATTTAAAATAATGGGTGAAGCCAGACTAAGCTTTGAACAAAGAAAATTTATCCTAAAGTGCCACTAGACTTTTTTTTAATCAGGATACATAAAAAATAAAGTTTATGATACAAAACTGGCAACAATTGACAAACCAAGGGTGCAAAAGTAACAAACTTAATAAAAAAATAAAAATAATAATAAAAAAGTAATAAAAATATTATTATTTTTTATTTCAGAGAGGAATGCAGAGGGAGAGAAAGAAACGTCAATGATGAAAGAGAATCATTGATCGGCTGCCTCCTGCATGCACCTTACTGGGGATCAAGACTGCAACCTGGGCACATGCCCTTGACTGGAATCGAATCCGGGCCCCTTCAATCTGCAGGCTGACGCTCTATCCACTGAGCCAAACCGGCTAGGGCCAAAATGATTCTTGATGTTTGCGATTCCACTGCTTCATATTATCAGCAGTGCCTGGACCAGAACAGTCATCAGTTTAAAAACAAGCATTGACAAAAAAAGATTCATTTTTATAGATTCCTTTAAATTTGAAAATGAACTGTAGGGTAATAAATACTGACTTTATAATCATTCAAAGTATGTATACATTTTTGGGGGACACCCTGTATAGGGGAATATATGAACTGAAATCAATCAATCAATTAATACAATTACAGTCATGCACTGCATAATGACATTTCAGTCAACATGCCATCCTATATAATAAAGAGGTAATAAGAAAATTGACCATCACACCCTCGCACAAGCTGGCCACCACAAGATGGCTGGCAGGGGAGGGCAGTTGGGGGGTACCAGGCCTGCAGGGGTGGGCAATTGGGGGGTCCAGGCCAGCAGGGGAGGGCAGTTGGTGGGGACCAGGTCAGCAGGGGAGGGCATTTGGGGGGGGACTGGGCCGGCAGGGGAGGGCAGTTGAGGGCGACGGGACCAACAGGGTAGGGCAGTTGGGAGCGATCAGGCTGGCAGGGGAGCAGTTAGGCATCGATCAGGCTGGCAGGGGAGTAGTTAGGAGGCGATCAGGCTGGCAGGCAGAAGTGGTTAGGGGCAATCAGGCAGACAGGCAGGTGAGTGGTTGGAAGTCAGCAGTCCCAGATTGTGAGAGGGATGTCCGACTGCCGGTTTAGGACATCTCCCAAGGGGTCCCAGATTGAAGAGGGTGCAGGCTGGGCTGAGGGACATCCCCCCCTCTAGTCTATAATAATAAAAGCATAATATGCTAATTAGACTGGACACCCTTCCGGATGAAACCAGGGCTGCCTGGGTCCTGGGTGCTTGCTGGCGGCTGGAGGGAAGCCTGGGTCCAGGGTGCCAGAGAGAAGCCGGTGCCAGCAGCTGGGGGAAGGAAGGCCTACTCTTGCATGAATTTCGTGCATCGGGCCTCTAATATGATTATAACAGAGCTGAAAAATTCCTATCGCCTAGTGATGTTGTAGCTAGCCATCTCATAGTGCAGCTTACGCACGTGTTGTGGAGATGCTGGTGTAAACAAACCTACTACGCTGCCAGCTGTATTGCACATACAATTATGTCCAGTATATAATCCTACATAATAAAAGGCTAATATGCAAATTGTCCCCTTGACCGGGAGTTCGACTAGTGGCCTCCCCCTGGCCAGCTGTATTACTTTCAGGCAGAAAGAGGACACAATCAAATATATGCTTCAGCCCTAGCCGGTTTGGCTCAGTGGATAGAGCGTCGGCCTGCGGACTGAAGGGTCCCAGGTTCAATTCTGGTCAAGGGCATGTACCTTGGTTGGGGGCACATCCCCAGTGGGGGGTGTGCAGGAGGCAGCTGATCGATGTTTCTCTCTCATGGATGTTGCTAACTCTCTATCCCTCACCCTTCCTCTCTGTAAAAAAATCAATAAAATATATAAAATATATATATATATGCTTCAGAAATATAATTCTGGGTCTAGTGTGTAGGACAGTCTGGATAGAAGAGACTCTGTGAACACTGGGATAAGGTTATTCTCTCATAGCTCACAAACACCACAAATATTTGCAGAACTTTATTCATTCTTCAGGAAATTGGTGAGTACTGATCTCTAATAAAAAAAAAAAAAGAAGGTACAGTTAAGCCCTTAGCTGGTATGGCTCAATTGATTGGACTGTAGGCCCGTACACAAAAGGTGGCAGGTTCAATTCCCGGTCAGGGCACATGCCCAGGTTGCAGGTTGGATCCCTACCTTTATGCTAGAAGCAAACTACCAATGTTTTTCTCTCACATCGATGTTTCTCTTTCTCTCTCTCTCTCTCTCTCTCTCTCTCTCTCTCTCTCTCTCTCTCTCTCTCTCTCTCTCTCTCTCCATACCTGTCTCTAAAATTGATGAAAAAGCATATCCTCGGGTGAGGACTAAAAAAAAAAAAAAAAGGTACAGTTAATACTGGATGACATATATGTAAGGAAAAAATTGTGCAAAATACTAAAAATCTTAGGGAAAATGACTTACCGTCTCAAAAAAAATTTCCATCATGCGGGCTCTCTTTTCCTCTACGCTCAGTCCTTTTTTCTTCGACTAAAGCACAAAATTTAAAAAGTAGACACTGAATTTTTTTAAACACTGCATTTTAAAACAACTTGGCCTGAAACATTACCAGAAATGTTATGTATGATCTTGCCTGGTACCAACAGGCTTGATAACGGTCACAGCAACGCCTCAAGACTGACTTGAACTATTCCATGATTATAGGTCAAGCCTTGTGGTAGGTGCTGCCAGTACAGAGCCTGGCATTCTGTATAAATTCATTAGTTATCAAACGATCCCGTGGCAAGTCACTGTATTTACCTTCGATAGACTTACAATCTGTCAAAGAAAATACATAGATACAACTATTTATAATTGATGAACAGGAACATGCACAAATTGTTACCCAGAGCAGATTGAATTGCTACCCAGGTCAGAATGAGTTAATTCCACTCAGGTAGGGAGGGAGAGTTCACTAGGAAAGTCAGAGACGAGGAGGATTTTGGTGAGTGGAGAAATGGTGAGAAAAGGGTC
Source organism: Myotis daubentonii (assembly GCF_963259705.1). Classification (NCBI taxonomy): domain Eukaryota; kingdom Metazoa; phylum Chordata; class Mammalia; order Chiroptera; family Vespertilionidae; genus Myotis; species Myotis daubentonii. The sequence goes on from NC_081844.1 coordinate 53,591,985, forward strand.
CAGGGAAGACCATATAGAGGCACAGATGAGAATTACATTTTAGCAAGACAGTTGTAGTAGCACTGTGGAGGGTGGGCTGGAGGAAGGAAAACCTATCCAAGTAGAAAATGGAGCCCATGTCAGGTTACTATCATCCTCTAACTATTGTTTAGCCAACCTGAAATTAAGATAATATGTAACTAAATGCATGTTAATAATAAATTTTACTATATGTTATTTACAGTCCAAAATAAAGATTAAAAAAAGAAGCCAAATTTCCTCAATTCACAGAAAATAACAAAAGAGAATGAGAACCATCATCTCTAGTGTTCTAATAGAGGACTCTGCACTAATGTTTCTTAAGAAACATCTGCATCTTTCTCAAACATTTCACATAAAAAAATAAGTTTAAAACGTTATACCACTAAAAATGCAGACATAAATAAAACAATTAAAGATCGATCATATGCAACCAAAACCTCCATCAGAAAATGAGAGCCCATGACACATGGAAGGATTTGGAATTGCCATTCTGAATAGGTATATACCAGAGAATGAGTCTTTATTCTATTACAGGTCCTGGAACCCACCAACTCATCTTCACAGCAATAAATGACCCTGTGTTCCTTGATGAGTCATATGGGTAAAATAAATATCTTAAAGTTTGTATTTTTCTCCTTTCCCCCTGTCTACTCTCAAACACTGCGGTTCCCCAGAATTCTCTATCAATGCCCTCTTCCCCTCACACCTTTTCTTTGATCTCATCTGCTTTCACGGTTTTAACTAACACACCGGGTCCTCAAATCTTTACATATGAGTCCTTGAGTGTGTTCCTGAGCTTCGATCTCCTGTATCTACCTGTCCGCTGGACAGACTTCAAACTCAGGAGGTCTGAACTGAACTCCTCCTCTCCCACGTCTACTCGCCAAACCTGCTGTTGCAGATCTTGAGTTCAGTTAGATACCACCGAGTTGCCCAGGCCGGAACAGCAGCCTGGCAGTTATCCTAGTTTCTTCCTCTTATCCCACAGCCAACGAATCACCAACTTCTGCCCATTCAGTGCTTAACTATTTCACAAATCTACAGTCTGCTCCATCCTACCACCTCTACCCCAATTCAGACCTTCATTCTCTGTCTCCTGCAAGACAGCTGCAGTTCCCTAAGCACACCTTGTTGCACCTTCGAAGTTGAGGTTCTGCACTGTCAAAAGCCTTCAGGGCTCCTAACCATCCAGAAGTCTCCAACACCCTGGAAAGGATGCCCACAGGCCCTCCATCACCTGGTCCCAATCTACTCTCACAGGTACCACTCCTCACCTCAAATTTTACATGAAAACCTGGAGAGCTAAGCAATCTGAGCTGTAATACAAAAAAACTACTTGTAATTCTCCACACAGAGAATGTTCTTTCCCATTTCGGTGCCTTTAAAAATGTTGTTCTACCTAAAACACCTTCTCCGCTCCCCGATTCAAAACTCCAAAAAGTCTCCCAAGGCTTCAGTTAGGCATTCTCTAACTGAACTTCTCTGAGCTCACGGGTTGGGCAGAGTGTCATTCCACGTGTTCCCAGAATACAACTTCATCATCACATCTTACTACAGTTAAAAAGGTGTGTTTACTTGTCTCAGCGGCCTGGAAATCTTCAGAACACGGGCTGCCTTTGCCTTCCCAGAGCTCAGTGCCGCGTTAGGCAGAGCAGGCATAAAGGCCAGGCCTTACTTTCAGAACCAAGCATCTAAAAGCTCTTTTACTTAATACTTAAAGTTAAAGAAAATCTCCTGATACTATAAGTGAGAGATGCCTTCAAATTAGTAAGTAAGGGGACTCAAAACCTGACTTGAGGACAACAAAGGGACCATCTCCAATTAGGAGTCACAGAATTCCTAACGTCAGCCCTGCTGACCAATTACAATAAAATTTTGCAAAACCAAAAGGAGATGGTATCTGCCGCCCTCCGAAGTGGCAGGATACTCTGCATTTCTCCACTTCCCAAATATACTTCTGGACTTATAACTGTTTACCCAGCAAGACCGACCAAGTCAAAACAGCTATTAATTCACTATCAGGAAAGAGAAGGTCATCTCTGATTTTAAAAAAAATGCTAAATTTAATGCTTAATCATTAACAAAAAAATAGGAAGGATAGGGCTTACAAAAAGTTTTCTGATTTGTTTCATGCATCTCCATTGTCAGAGATAAGCATCTGAAAAGAGTTAACATTAAGTATTAGGTGACTTATGAGTAGAGAGCGACTGGGTAAAGGGACAAAGTTAACGCATGTGTGATAGTTGTCAGTATTCGTTCTATGGGGCCAATAACGCTATAGAGAAACGTGATACCACAGAGCCCTGGTAAGAGAGTCAGTCAAGCGTGGTCCTGTTTGGCTTCTTACATCCTTTCATGCCCAGGTGGCTGGGAGGGTAGTTTAACCACAAAGCGGCCGTTATCAGTTATAATTACATCTGGACAAGAACCTTCACATAAACAGCGTAAACCTAAATGCTTGTCTACCATTAATTAGCTCGGCAAAAAATAACGGCCACTGCACTAAATGAAGATATTAAAATCTTAGGTCTGTTTAATTAGATGTTGATTCTCTGCCAACAGAAGCAGAAAAACAACAACAAAAAGCCAGCATGAAACTTGGAAGATTTATGCAAATGACTTGATGACCATGAAGACATTAAGTTCCCGGAGGACCTGGCGCCCTCCCAGGTGCGTCCCTAACGAAGCGACCCACTCCCTGCCCACCAGCTGCCCCGGCCCCAAAGGGAGATGCCTGTCCTTTGGGGGGAAAAAACAACTGATTTCCAAAGAAATCATCTGAAGTGAAGAGTCCCTGGGTTACGTATGAAATTGAGAGCAGCTCAGACACGTTCTCTACCCGTTGTGATGCATAAACCCACTCAATGGTCCAAGATCAAGGGAGGAAGGTGGGACCAGGGCGTCCTGCCAGGTCTCGGGTTCCCCTAAGGCAGCGGTTCTCAACCTGTGGGTCGCCACCCCTTTGGGGGTCAAACGACCCTTTCACAGGGGTTGCCTAAGACCATCGGAAAACACATATATAATTACATATTGTTTTTGTGATTAATCACTATGCTTTAATGATGTTCAATTTGTAACAATGAAAATACATCCTGCAGATCAGATATTTACATTACAATTCATAACAGTAGCAACATTACAGTTATGCAGTAGCAACGAAGATAATTTTATGGTTGGGGGTCACCACAACATGAGGAACTGTATTAAGGGGGCGCGGCGTTAGGAAGGTTGAGAACCACTGCCCTAAGGGGCTGCCCGGAGGGGGCGGCAGGCGGGGAGAGGGGCACCGGTTCGGAAGTGACTCCAGGTCCCGGGGGGCAGAGGGTTTGCGATGCTCGGGTCACGCTCCCGAACGCGCCGGGGTCTAACCACACCCGCCCGGGAGACAGCCGCCGGCCGCGGGGAGCAGCGGGGCGGGGAGCAGGCGGGAGTCCGTGGCCCCGGGGCGCAGGGGGCGGGGGTCCCGGCGCTGCGCCTCGGCCTCCGGCTCCGGCGGCGGAGGCAGGTGGGCGGCCTGCGCTCAGGGCCGCGTCGGGTCGGAAAGGGCGGGGGACCAGGTGTCGACCTAGCGGCCCCTCCGCGGGAGGCCCAGGGCGGAGCACCCGCCCCCGAAGCCCAGGGGGCCCCCCGCAGCCGGAGACCGGGGTGGAAGGGGCCCCCGGCGCCGGCCTCAGCTCTTACCATGGCGCAGCCCGGCGTCTTCCGGGGGCGGCGGGGCCGGCGCTGGAGGCGAGGGGCGGGGCAAGCCCTGGAGGGTTTGATTTTGGCGCCAGCCCCGCCCCGGGGGCGGAGCGACGGAAGGGAAGCGGTGGGCGTGACCGGCCTTCGCCCCGAAGGCGCGCAGCGACCCCTGGCGGCCGGGCTGGGGCGGGACCTTCTCACTAGTATCAGGTGTTCGGTGGCGGGATGGCTACCTTCCACAAATTCTAGAACATCCCTTCGCTGCCCTACCTTAGGAAAGAGACTATGCTAAATAAACAAACATTCACCCTGGAAACGGAGAAAACAAAGCTTTATTATAATGATTTGAGATTTTTTTGTGTATGTGCATGGTAAAGATAATACGCATGAATCTTGTTTCTCCTATGTTTCAAGACAGAATTAAAGTTTTATTGTACACTAAAAGCATCCAAAATACTGTGGTACGTATGCAGCTACGAACATACAAACACTCCGATGCACAGCGTTTATTCTTTTCTTTAAATAGGCAGTCAGCATTTTGATTCATAAAAGAACAAATGAGCATACATCAAACAGAATCAACATTAGAGAGCAGGAGGCTCAGTGTTCTATACACAGAACGTATGAAACAGACCTATACAGATGGAATGTACAAAATTTAAAACGAAAAAAAGGAAGCAAAAAAAAAATCTGTTTACTCATACATAGGATTGAAAGGCCAGACTTGAGAATGATATAAAGAATTATATTACAAGAATACACTCTTGTTAATGACAAAACATTCCGAGTCACAAAGCAAAAGCATTGCGTTTAAGGCTGTGCTGCTTTCAAAGGTTAATGGAAATGCTGTACATTCATTGGAACAACATAGCCAATTTATCAATCGGTTTTAGAATATTAATAGCTTTCATACGTTCTCCACAAACCAACCACACGATCACTGCCACACGATTCATCTTGGGAAAGTTTAAGGTTAACACCATGATTTGTAGCTTACTGTCATTTAAAACAAAACAAAAAAATTATTTATTTATACCAAACAAATCTTTAATGGGCACTTAGTTCCTTTATGGCAATACTAGATTCCTAGTTATCAAAAATATTAACGTAATTGTAAATTTTAAAACCCTGCAATGTTTAGAGAATGCAACAGTATTTATTACAACTTAGATCATGTTTGCAGCAAATAGCTTTATTTTTACCCTACCTGGAAAGGTCTTTTTACAAATTGTGAAACTAAAAATACTCCTTCCTTTTCACGAGCTGGTGAATAGAGAGGATACTGTAGAGTCCAAATGTACAAAAAGGTTTTTCCCATTTGAAGCAATCTACAGATGACCTGACGTGTATTTGGCATTCCCTCCAATTAACTCAGTAGGCACTGCCAAAGCATTTGTGTGAACCCCTTAATGTTAAGGATCCACAGTCACTTGCTAGTGTACTGCTATTCCAGTTACTTCCGTGTTAGGACATACCCTGTATATTTAGTAGTAGAAGCAAGTGTGTTCTAGTTTCATGGACCTGTAGTATTTATTTGCCTCAAATCTAGTCAAGGAATAAATGAAAATAAGGAAACTTGGGGACTTGTTTCGTTACTGGAGATGAACGTTTGAGCAAAATACTAAGTACCACTAAGAAATGGCAAAGTCATAAAGGCTTTTTATTCATGTGTTTCTGAATGGTCAAGTGATCTTTACCACCCGTGTCCAGCAGGGGCGGTCTGTATTGGGAAGAAATGCATTGTCACTGACCTTTACATTCTAACTGGCAATATTTGACCATAGTGCCCAGGGGAAATTTGAAGGGATAATTTTTCAGTGCTACTTATCATGAATGTATGACAGGTTCTGTACACTTGACAAAGAGAAATCAAGCAATAATGGTAGCCCAGAAGAAAGTCACTAAACTTTAAATTTCCTCCTCAGTTTACCAGAAACCATTTTCCACAGAATGTGACAAAATTTCACTTAAATCTTGTCTATTTGTATCTTAGCAGCACTTTGCCCCCTAAAATATGCTTACCAAGAAATACAGTAAATGCACATATGTATCCAAATATGAAATGTTATTTATATTTTAACATATAGGATTACATATTTTTTTTGGGGGGGGGGGAGGAATATAGTGTTTCCTGGAGTGCATGTATTTTAGTAACAGATAAACAGGTCTGAATCAAAGTACCTTTTTTTCCATTCCAGTTTGTGCCAATAGTCATATGTTAAAAAAAAAAAATTAGCTTTGTCTTCAATCTACTAATTGAGATATCCAGCATTATACTGTATGATAGCTGCTCAATTTCTGAATTCACACATATAATTTAAATGTTGTGCAAAAAAACCCAAAACAAACCAATCTTTAAGTAAACTAGTCTTAATATCAATAGCCTGTGACAGAATCTAAATAGGAAGCCATTTTTTACTTGTGGAAATAAACTAAAATGAATTTAACCAATTTTTAAAAGGTTTCTTTTAAGTAGTCTAGGAGCTATCAGAAGTCTAGCTTATCTTTTATGCAGAATATTAATAAAGAGCAAAATGAAATTCCCTCCTTACAGTGTAAGTTCCCAGGGGGCAGGAATTTTGTCTGTTTCCTCCATCACTAAGTCCCCAGTGCCAAGAACAGCCTGGCTCCTAGTAGGCACTCATTAAATATGAATATTTAAATTCAAAGACTTATTTCAACTCATGTTAGGAAACAGTGTCTTAACATTCTAAAAATGTTACTAAATTTTATAATTTTATCACAACCTCAATATTTTGAAAACTCTACCTAACTAAAGATGTACTAAATCTAAATGTAAATCTTTCTGAAAAAAATTTTTTGCAGAGGTTGATTTGGGCATAAATTTGATAGACAATTGGAAGTAGCTAGATTTCCCTTCTAAATTTAAAAAAATTCCTATATAAGAGAGGGGCTGAATTATAAATTAAAAAGCAATAAACATCACATTCATATAATTATACATATGGGAAATGTTTTCTTATAGTACAGTTCTAAGGTGCTTTCAGTGAAAAAGATCCCAAAGTCATTAACGGAAATGCCAACATGACATCCTATTTGGTAGAACTGAGTAGAAAATTAAACAGTGAAAATAAACCACATCTTATTTTACAGTACCAATGACAGATTAATAACCAGTTAAATTATTCTTACTTTTTCTCAAAATGCATTTATACTTTGTTTAAATGTAATTCAAGTTTAACTTTTCTCTTTTGACCTGTTTTTGTTTTTTTTGAAAGACCAGAAGGTCATTTTGTGATGCAACGTCAGCCGATGCCATCATTCCTGGAAAATGGCAAAGATTAAATCTGCTTCAGGGCTTGTTCTACTAGGACAGGACGGCTTGAAGCTGCTCCGTAAAAGGAATGTGCTGAAGGAAGGCTGGACGCTGCTTCTGTCTTTCAGAGGGCTGCCTATGTCAATACACCAAAGATTCAGCTATCTATATAGATATATATGATACATTCTACCTTACCCTAATCATGTATACATAGTCCTTTAATGCCTCTACTATTCATTAGACAATGATAAATAACCATAACATGCCCTTACCTGTAACGCTTTCACAACTTTGGTAACACTTGCTTTCTAAGGGGAAACCATTACTCAGTCACATGCCTTTGGCTGACACCATCCGTCCTCCGAGGGGCTACCTATGGCTCTCTGTCCTAGGATACTGGTGTCCTACTACATGTGCTGACATTTTGCAGGAGGTAAAGCTTTCGCTTTCATGAAGTGGAAGAGGAGAGACACATGTGAGAACATGGCACAGAAAACATGACTAACTTTTTCTTGATGACATCCAGTGCATTGATCTGGAGTTGGGCTGTTGGTTTACCAACAGGTAGCATTACTATTAGAATATGCTTTTCAAAGCATTAGGAGTTTCAGGTTTCCCTGAAAAAAATGTACTTTGTTTTTCAATACAAGGTGACTAGGAGAGAGAAGGTGAAAAGAACCCAAAAATGGATCTTTGATCTAACCCAGGAAGGAGAGAAAGTTCGCATTTATTTTTAAGTGCTCAACTCAGAGGCCTGGTAATCACAGATGAGAGGACTTTTGCAAGACGGTCTTATTTTTTTTCTCTCTAAAGTAATTTATATGTAGTTACGGATAGCCAAAAAAGTCACAAGAGTAATACCAAGTGTAAAAGTGAGGTTAGAAGATCCCCAGGCCTTGTGACCGAGGTTAAAGTATATAACTACAACAGATTTTGTTTTTGTTTTGTTCTGCTTTGTTTTTGGAAGCTCTGTGCAAAGGCTACCGTTCACAGGCTTAACAAATACCTTTAAATCTCCCAGGTATTTTTTTTTTAACGCTTATTTGATTTGCACAATTGGTTTAACTACATACATCCCTGTCCTATAAGCCATAGTTCACAGGTGTAAAACTTTGCGGTTTTTATAGATTCTTTTTAACCCTAAAGGTCAATTACAGAAATCAAATATGCAGTTTTTAAGGAAATTGTTACATTCAGAAATAACCTTGGAAAATTCACCAATGATTCCGTCTAGCGTGAAAAGTCTAGTATAATCTGGTCCCGCGGCGAGAAATCCATTCCAGTTTATAGTGCAAGACCTTTGCCAGGGGCCGTCCAGCTGCCCGCCGTTACTGTAAGTACCGGTAGACCTTGAAACAGTGGTTCCCAGAGTCTGCAACCACAACATGGCCATCTGAAGTCAGGGCCAGGCCTTGGGGACCATAGAGTGGGTCAGCGGATGTGTTAATGTAGGACAGAAATGATCCACTTCCATCAAAAACCTGTCAAAAAAGGACAGAGTGTTACAGGAAAAGTTATAGTAATATGATGGGAAATAGGAGTTTACTGATGTTTGTAAAAGCATGTGTATCTAGGTTTGTTTAGGTCACTATCAAATACACAATACCTCCCCTCCCTCCACTTACCTTGCTTTTTCTCCTCACACTGAGAGTTGCTGACAAAGAACATGCCATTGGCCACCAGATCATACTTATGGTCTTACAGACTGGAGGGGAATGCCCTGGATCAGCGGTCGCCAGCCGGTGGTCCGTGGACCACTGGTGGTCCGTGAGGTCCAAAGGTTGGCGACCACTGCCCTGGATGGTGCTTAAAAAAATCAATCAGTCTTATTTCTCACTCAAACCCTCACATTTCCCCCGTCTAGCCTTACATCCCTCTTTTATCCACAATCATAAGTGAGAAAAATAAGCCACTCCATCACATAAGAATGGTCCTGAGTCATAACAGGCGATGAGAAATAGAGGTTATTTTTTTTCTTTTCAGAAAAGAATAAAAGTATAATAAATCAACATGTACATTTGGATAGGAGGTGGTCTTTTGTTCTGTAAGCTTCTGCTATGATGACATAAAAAGATCAGGAACACTTCTTTGCAAGGCCCAGTCTGGTTTCTTTGGGCCATTGTGTTTGGCCCATCAGATGTTCTGAAAGGCAGTGTAACCAGGCAGGTGCTACGAGGGTCACAACACAGCTCATCATATGTGGTCCTACACGGAAGTGCTTTGTGACTTGGTTCCCTGTTGGTTTCTGGCTTCCCATCAGACATAGAGGGCCTCTTTCAAATGTAGATGCCCACTGGGATAATTAAGCAAAACAAATATATTTCAGAAATGAAAGTATTTAGTGTTACATTTATAGTCTCAACCCTTTTTCTGAGAAGTAGATAAATATAACAGATTTAAATTGCTGACCATTGCTGTCCTCAGAGGCATCTGAGTGCTACTAGGTTTAACCAGTGCACTCTGGGTTCTCACGTGCATTGCACAGGGCCACATTGGCAAAGATGAATAGCCCCGTCTGTAAATGCATGTTTAGATCCATGCAGGTGTCTACACGAAGAAAAGAAGTCTTCTTCAGTTTGAGAATTTAACAGCTTTATTCTTAATTTAGAAAAAAAGTCAAAAAAATTTTTTTTGTATCATAGACCCCTTTGGCAGTCTGACAAAGACTGTATAGTCTCAAAATAGTGTTTTAGTGTTATTTTTTTCCAGAATGTGAGCAGTTTTATTTTTTTATACCCAAAGTGCCAAATGCCATTCATGATATTATTATTCTGAAATCATGAAAATATATTTAAATTCTTCTTCTCTTTATTTTGAAATCATGAAAATATATTCAAATTCTTCTTTTAAATTTGTTTTTGTTAACTTCTAATTTTGAAATAATTATAGATGCACAGAAAGCCACCAAGGTAGTCAAGAGGGAGCCTGTGTACCCTTCACCCAATTTCCCCCAATGGCAAACTGACATTGGGATGTATGTGTATAGTTGTATATCATTTTATCACAATTATAGATTCATATAACCACCACCACAATCATCACACAGAACTATTCCATCCTCACAAAGATCTCCCTCATGCTGCCTCTTCACAGCCTCACATACTTCCCTTCGCCCACCATCTCTAACTCTTGTCAACCACTAATCTGCTTTCCTTCTCTGTGATTTTAACATTTCACGGTTACATAAATGGAATCATACAGTATGTGATCTTTTGACAGTGGCTTTTTCCACTCAGCACGATGCCCCTGAGACGCATCTAAGCAGCTGAGTACGTCATTGGTCTCTTCCTTTGTACTTCTGAGTAATATCCCATAGTACGGACATACCAGTTTGTGTAGCCATTAACCTGTCAACAAACATCTTGGCTATTTTCAGTTTTGGACTATACCCAAGTTTCTATGAATGACAATGTACACATCTTTGTATGGACATGCATTCTCATTTTTCTGGGATAAATGCCCAGGGATGCAACTGCTGGGTTGTATGATAAATGTATTTTCAATATTTTAAAGAAACTGTCAAACAATTTTAAAGACTGCCTGGCATTATACATTCCTACTCGCAATGTCTAAGGGATCTAGTTTCTCTGCATACTTGCCAGCATTAGGCATTGTCAATATTTTTAATTTTAGCTATCTAAAATTTGTGTAGTAATATCTCATCATGTCTTAATTTGCACTCCCTTCATGTCTAGTGATATGGAACATCTTTTCATGGGTATGTCCTCTTCAGTGAAGTTTCTCTCCATGTCTTTTGCCCATTTTCTAGTGGGATTATTTGGTTCCTTTACTGTTAAATTCGGAGAATCTTGATACATACATTCTAGGTATAAATCCTTTGTCATATATGAAATTTATAAATATTTTCCTCTAGTCTATTGCTTAGCTTTTTATCCTGTTAACAGAATCTTTCAGAGGGCAAAAGTTTTTAATTTTGATGAAGTCCAATTTATTTTTCTTTTCTTTTATGGATTTTCAAATACTGAAAGAGTCATATGCCCTTGGAATAAACACCACTTAGTCATGGAGAGATTTTTTTTTTAAGACACTTGTTTTTTTAAAATTAATTTATTATGTGTTAATTTATTTCAGAGAGGAAGGGAGAGGGAGAGACAGAAACATCAATGATGAGAGAGAATCATTGATCGGCTGCCTCCTGCACGCCCCCTACTGGGGATCGAGCTCACAACCCGGGCATGTGCCCTTAACTGGAATTGAACTGAGGACCTTTCAGTCCGCAGGCCGTTGCTCTATCTGCTGAGCCAAACCAGCTAGGGCGAGAGATTTTTATTTATGGCTGAAATCTATTTGACGATATTTTGTTAAGTATTTTTGCATCTATATTCATGAGGAATGTGGTCTGTAGTTTTCTTTTTTGTGCTGTCTTAGCCTGGTTTTGGGATCAGGGCATGAGAAGCTAAGCTGGAAAGTGAATTGTAAAGTGTTCCTATGTTGTCTATTTTCTGGAAGAGATTGTGTAGAACTGATGCTAAACCTTCTTCAAATATTTGGTAGCATTCTCAAGTGAAACCATCTGAGTCTGGAGGTTTATTTTGGGGGAGTTTTAAAATTATGAGCTAAATTTCCTTAATCATTGTAGGGCTATTCAAATCATTTATTTTATATTGGGTGAGTTGTGGTGTTTGTCCTTTTTGAGGAGTTGGTCCATTTCATCTAAGTTATCAAATTGATGCGTGTGGAGTTGTTCCTAGAATTTCCTTATATCCTTTTGAAGTCTGCAGAGTCCATATGTATTAGTAGTTTGTCTCTTTTCTCCCTTTCTTTGTCCATCTTGCTAGAGGCTTGTCAATTCTATTGATCTTTCCAAAGAACCAACTTTATTGTTTTTCTATCTTGAATTTCATGGATCTGATCCTATCTTCACGGTCTCCTTCCTTCTGCTTGCTTTCAGTTTGCTTTGCTCCTTTCTGTCTAGCTTCTTGAGGTGGGAGCTTAGATTATTGATTTTCAACTTTTCCTCTTTGCTAATGAAAGCATTTAGTGCTATTAATTTCCCTCTCAGGTAGAGTGGTCGTTTCCAGGGCTGGGGGGTGAGGGAAATGGGGAGAAGCTGGTCAAAGGGTACAAACTTCCAGTTAGAAGATGAATAAGTTCTGGGGATCTAATCACAGGACGGTGATAACAGTCAATGCTGTGTTATGCACTTGAAAGCTGCCAAGAGAGTAGACCTAAATGTTCTCACCACAAAAAGGAAATGGTAATGATGTTGATACTGTTGTAATAGCCTGGCTGTTATTAGGAAAGGAGTAAAGGGAGGATGAGATAATATAGCATTCCATATACAGCTTTGCTAACTTAACACTCTGCAAGTGAGTGTTCCCAGGTGATCGCTGGGGAAAGGGACTGGACAAAGGCAGTTTAGACACATGCCCAATAAGGTCTGAGTGACATGGGAAGGTGCTTACCTGTCTGTCAATCATACCTGGGAACAAGTAATTGGCCAGAATAGGCATGGCCACTGCAAGGGCTTGAAACTGAATATTTAAACTTCTGAACAAAGAGAGTTCTCTCCTTTTGGCTCTTGGCCTCTCCCTTGCTGCTTGCACCTGACCCCTGTTGCAGGGGGCGTGCTCCCCTGCATTCATCCACAGAATGGCCTAATGGACTTTAAGTAGCCTGAATGTTGAACTGGACCCGGCTGCAACATGGAAAGGAAGCTCTGGACATGGCTTTGCTGAACCCACAGCTGCTCCTCTTTTAGGACTGGTTTAAGGGAAACAGGGAACACTTAAAGACGAAACCGAGAAATATTTCTCTAAACAAATGAAGTCTTCTTCCTCATTCTCCCACGGGGAATTCTGAGAGTGCTCATTTCAGCGGCGCCCCAAGAACCCCACCAGCGATGGAGGAATCCCATTCATGTATTCCTCCGATAGCAATGTGACTGTGACATGATCATGTTATGTAATGCTATGGTGGCAATCATTTTACAATATATAGGAGTATTAAATCAACACATTGTACACTAACTAACACAATGTTATATGTCAATCTCCACAAAGCTTGGGGGAAATTTCCCTTTCAGCACTGTTTTAGCTGCATGCCACAAAATATGATATGCTATATTTGCATTTTCATTCAGTCAATATATTTTAAAATTTTCCTTCAGATTTCCTCTTTGGTTCAGGTTATTTATCAAAACATTAAAGAAAATATGTGGTATTATGAAGGAAAACAATCATATTAAAATATAATGAAAATATTACAAAATTTTAATTATAGTAATATGTGTGCTTTTTAAACTAATACATTAAGTAACAAGAAATAGTGATAGGCCTACTAATAACTACGATTTTGAATGAGCACAAATGATAATTCAAGATGTCTGCAACTGTAACAAGAAAATTTCTGTGATTTCTCTTGGTGACAAAGTTATAGATATTACAAAAACTATTGCCTATATTCATAATGAAAGTAAATGATAATTTTTAATTAGAAGTTAGTAAAAACAATAATATAATATTTTTGTTCAAAGGACCTCATGAATTCTATCCACAAACTCTTTGGAGGTCTGTGGGATACGCGTTAAAAACACCTGATTTAGAGAGTTTCACTCTGGTAATATGTTGACATTTTTTGTCTCCATCTTCCTTAGTCTGGCACTTCTTGTGAGATTATCTATGGTCTTATGACTTAACCAATGAGAGTGAAAAACATCAAGGTCTGGGGACAGTTAATCCTCCACTTTTAACAAATACCAATCACTCAACACAAATAAATCAGCACTTTAATCACATATGCACTGATTTTGAGAGAATATGTACTTTAATCTACCTGGATCCTGCTGTTTCCCCAGTCAGCTACAATGATGTTTCCATTTGAATCCACAGCTACCCCCGTTGGAGCATTAAACTGTCCATTTCCTTCTCCATTTGAGCCAAACTTCAACATGAATTCTCCTTCCTGATTAAACACCTGTATAAATATTTTAAAATTATTTCATTTCAAATGAAAATAGTTGAGCCAACATTATGGATTTTAAAATATCTATCTGAGCAGGTTATTTATAACAAGACCTATAATTTAAGACATTCTTTTAAAAAAATCTACAAACTAGACTCCCACTGCACTTGTGGTTTCCCAATTTACTGTATAAATCTGATTTATCATTTGTTAAATCAGTTCTTTTTTTCTAGCTTTTATCTGGTTATTGAATACTTATGTGAAAAATACTTCCATTATAAACTATAAAATATTTACAAATATAAGGTAGTACGAGAAAGTAGAGCTATAATTTTCAACAACATTATTCTTCCTGCCTTTAAATAAATAGCTACATTTTAAGAATAAGCATTGTATTTCTAACAGGATAGATGATGATTCAAAGTTGGGTCAGAAAGTAGGAGCTCTTTGTTAGGCCAGATGCTCAGAATTTATTACCATTTTACTAAGTCAACGTAACAAGAAAGAATAGGCTGGATTTCACAATTATAACAGGGAAAATTGTGTGAGAGTGAGTGAGTGTGTGTGTGTGTGTGTGAGAGAGAGAGAGAGAGAGAGAGAGAGAGAGAGAGAGAGAGAGAGAGAGAAAAAGCGAGAGAGAGAGAGAGAGAGAGAGAGAGAACGTGCAGAAGGTGAGAAATAAAAAAGGGCTTTTTAATATATTTTTTTCAGAATATATTTTAGCTAAAATAGAGAGTTTATATGACCCTGAGACTATTGAGAGAAGGGAGGCTGACAGAATTGGGAACTAAACAGAACTCTTAAGCAAATTCTCTCATCTGATATGGGCAAGCAATGGGTTGTTGTGGTTAATTAAACATTCTTATTATTAGAGTGTGACTGTATAAGTATCAAATACAGATTACTGATTTTGAGAGAATATGTGTTTAATGATAAGACTACTGTAAGCATAATTTTATCTTGATGATTCAGAAGATACTTAATGGTTTTGAAATGTCTCCAGGATATTATTATTATTTTTTTAAAAAAATATATGTCTTTATTGATATCAGAGAGGAAAGGAGAGAGAGAAACATCAATAATGAAGAGAATCATGGATCGGCTGCCTCCTGCACGCCCCCTACTGGAGATTGAGCCCGAAACCGGGGCATGTGCCCTGACCAGGAATCGAACCATGATCTCCTGGTTCCTAGGTCAATGCTCAACCGCTGAGGCAAGGATATTATTTTAAGCTTTCATTATTATGCAGTCTACCAGTGTGGAAATACTCATCAACAATCCAAAAGTATTACCCACAAGGCACCAAGAGAATAAGGGTTCCTGAAATACGAAACTGAGGAAGTTCACTACATCTAAGTGCAGATCTAATTTGAGGAAGATCTCAGGACCTCTTAGAGATTCTCCTTTCGCCATCTCTGTGACCAGGAAATGGCTCTCTTTTACTTACCTACCTTGAGAAAGTGAGATACTTCCATCTCTAAAGTCTAAACTTACTTTAAGGTTTGAAAAAAAAGTCTTGACCACTTCCTGAATTAATTGCTTGCCAAGTAAGCAAGTTACCTCTTTGGTTCTTTGAAAAGGACACAGACAAGAACTAGCTTTTACTAAAATACCATGTTTTAAAAATCTCTCCTGACTCTTTTTATCTCCTTTCACATAAAGCATTCCAGCTTTAAAGACCAAGGGAAGTGTTAGTGTGCTCATAAGAATGCAACTTATTATTCTCTGCTCTCTCTTAGGTCCTACAAATAACCTTTTGTTGGCCTGTTTGCATCATCTCTGAGTCAGAATGTTTTCCTTGGCATACTCCAAATGGCTCAGGTACTTCTGCTTTGTCTTGGAATGATGGAGAATGCCAAATCTAGTCTTACTTGTTTTGCCACCAAAAGAAAATATATAATGAAGACAGGTAAAGAATGAACCAGACCACTTGTTAGCCCTGACCTATAGGTATAATTTTTACATTTATCAAGAGATGTGACCTGAATCCAGAACTATTGCTAACTGCTCTGTGCTATATGGGAAACAAACAAACAAACAAAAAACTCCAGCTATCCATGAAAGCTACATGGCAACGGCTATCAAAGAGAAGAGGAAAAAAGAGAGAGACCAGGCCCGACTGACCAGTGTGGCTCAGTGGTTGAGTGTGGACCTGTGAATCAGGAGGTCACAGTTCGATTCCCAGTCAGGGTACATGCCCAGGTTGTAGGCTCAGTCCCAGTGGGGGGCGTGCAGGAAGCAGCCAATCAGTGATACACTCTCATCATTGATGTTTCTATCTCTTTCTCCCTCTCCCTTCCTCTCTGAAATCAATAAAAAAATATTTTTTTAAAAAAAGAAGAAGAAAGATGTACTATACTATTTGGGGAACAGGAGTGGGCAATGTTTTCTTTGGAACATCAGTTGTGTGAAAGCATTCTAAGAAGCATGAAACATGCTATATGAATGTACGCTAAGGCCATTTCCCTCCCAAAATCTTCTGTTGTGGCAGAGTTCTAATATCTAATTTTGTTTGAAAGGCCTTATGATGCAAAAAATAGAAAAAGCGGTTTTTTTAAAAATTATTGAATAGCCATGAAATATTAAGTTTCAGAAAGTTCTGCCTCTTGAAGTTCAAGCAATTGATTTTCAAATTTAATTTCCAAGTTGTCTCCATGTACATAATTTCAAATTAAGAAACTTATTGCCACCATATTTTATTCAATTTTCTGTCTCTCCAAAGTGTATATGTCCAAGTTAAAACCTGCATCTTTAAGGAGAAGCAAAAATCTGCTCTTTTAGGTTAACTCCTTTGGGTCCTATGTACATATGTGAGCATTACATTATTTTCTCCCAGACAGATTTCTCAATCAAAGCAGTTAAAAGGTAACAACAATTGATGTGTTTATAGTACCTTGACAGAATGGTTATGGAAATCTGTAACAATAATTTCATTATTGCTGTTTACAGCTGCAAAATGGGGACCTGCAATAAAGATGAAAAAAATATGAGCTGACCATAGCAACAAAAAATGATTATGACAACATAGCAGTTGTGAAACAATATACTACTTAGTTATTTAAGGAAGAACAAAGACGGTGAGCCTCAGTCCTTGAATGATAATTCAGCCAGACCTCTGGCTCCAGATAACATGGAATCTCTATCACTCTACACCTGTGACTGTCTACTCTGACTCCTTCCAGATCCAGCTAAGAGTTCGGCAGTCCTAATGAGAAGGGATGAGCAATAAGCATCAGAATTCATTCTCCGAACCACCATCTGAACGTCACAGCTGCCAGCTTGCCTGAGCACGTGTTAGTCATTTTAGGGTCTTCTGTTCCCACTGAGGAAAGGCATGGTAACTCTCAGCATGGAGAAAAAAAGACTCCAACATATAAGATTTTTTATAAAGGAGAGCAGAAAACCCACATTCTATAATTCTGGGTGACATTCAGAATCTGGCAGGAGACAAAGCATAAAGAAAGATTATGCAAATTAAGGTTAAGTGCCAAAAACATCCTTGCAAGAAGGAAATTTGGCAAACTGCTTTCAGCCTCTTCCCACAGATATGAAAAACTAAAGTAAGCTTGTGCCTGCAAAGTGGTGAACCAGAGAGAAATGAAAGAGGCTGCCGTTCCCATAGGAGGCAAATGCTCTGGACACCCGTTCTGTTATCATCACCTTTTAACAAGATGGAAAAATTCTCATCAGAGGATCTTTAAATAAAGCTACAGCTAGGTGGAGACAGGAGTGGCTCCACTGTTCCTAAATACGTTCTTGTTTTAAAATATTTTATTGTAAAATATATATTTTATTTACCACTAACAGTTGACAATTAGACTTCTGAATTGTGACGTGCCACCAATCGAAACCACGCATGGATGACAGTTCAACTTACTGTGGGGGCGTCAGAGAGAAGCACCGAACCATGCTTTTTTGCTTAGGATTCATCCCCAGTATCTTTCCAAAGCCGGAAAACATACTGTGGGTGAGGCGTCCTCAACCTGCTCTGACATCATGCAAATGTGGGCAGAAGCGGCATAAAAAAGGGGGTTCACATATTACTGTCGAGTGTACCTGCAAACTGCCTGTCCCCATTTCCTCGGCTACCAAACCGGGTGACTATCTTCCCGTTTGGCTGGAAGATAAACACGCAGCACGCCTTGTTATCCACCACGATGATGTGCCCGTTGCGGTCCACAGACACCCCTTTGGGCCCCATCAGCTTTCCGGATCCGATTTTTGTCTGTGAGAAGCAAGGACAGCGGAGAAGATTAAAACACTACTGAACACGAAGGCAGACATTTTTCTTAGTAAACCTTCACTTGAATGTTCAGGCAGCGGACCCAGTAACTCATGTCACAATGATCTCTGTCCTGGGAAGTTGCCTTTGTCACATCTATTATCTGCTATTGATATTTATTTGAAATCCTTGTGTGTTTTTTTAAAAGGGATCACCACCAAAAACGTTCTGGAATTGCCTTAACTGGGGGTCACAGTTCGCTTCTAAAAAGGCAGTGTGGTACCCTGGCCGGTTTGGCCTATTTTACAAGTTTCACCTTAAACTCAACCAATGTAAAACCAAACTTGTCTTCTTTATTTCCATATTAAAAAAAGAAAAAGAAAAGAAACCCCAATCTAGCACTTCCTGATTTTCTAATTCCTTTGACACCACAGTTCATCCAGTTAACCAGGATCAAAATTTCACAGCAAAATTCATTCATTCTTTCATCAGTTTGAACCTCAGTTTTCTCATCTGTAAAATGGCAACTATGTTATCTACTTCCTGGGTCATGCAGATTCTGAAGGATAAAGGACAATGTCAACCACAGCATATGGCATAAGGATAATCTCCTTCTCCCTCATCCTACTCAGCTGGTATCATAGCTGACCCACAGGATTATCTTCTTTCCTAACAGACATGAAGATATGGGCAAAACAAGAGTATGAAAAGAAGGTTTGGGACTTTCCCAAAGCAGGGGTTCAGACTTTGTATAATCTTTAATTCTTGGAAGTTTATAAATGACTGAGATTCAGAACTGATCTCTTTAGAAAAAAGACATGCATTTACTTAGGAAAGAAACAATGGCATTCTGGCAAGGGAATGTTGTATAAATTTGATTCTGATTCTGCATTTAGCCCAGAGTTCAAAGACACTATAACAAAATAGCTTACAAAGAAATTGTGTATTTTCTTTCATGTATGAATAGAAGATATGTCAGTAGAGATCAAAGGGAGAAGACTCTGATTATTAAAACAAGAATATTATTAGTACTGAACGTTATAAACACTGGTTGTTACTTAGAATGACCCAAGCATATAATAATACCCAGTGGATGATAATTTTGTAGCTTAAAAACAGAAAGTAAAGGATTACTGCCATACTATCATGTAGTTAAGAACTAGTTAGTGCAGATCTAAAAGAAAAAACTTAAATGTTGAACCAAAACCTCTTTTCCTTCCACTTCCCTTCAATCCTAGTTTAGCTGTATTAGATTCTACCAAGTGAAATAAGAATTACAGCATTTGACCTGACAATGTGTCTCCCATCTTAAACAGAATAGTAAGTAAAGATGTTTTAGATCTATCGTAAACAAAAGGGGTTGGGGATGGTATGTTGAAACGACACCATGTCCATTCCCAAATCCTCTAGGGGGCATGAGTGTTCTTCAGTGTTTATTCTAATTATTATCAATAGTATTCCAACCATGAGAATCCAATTCTTCCAGGAGAGTGTCTGTTGCATATAGAATATTGAACCACTGAGTAAAAGAATGTTTAATTCAGGAAACCCTTCTCTCTTCTGTTTCAATGTTTTAATATAGTAGATGTAAAATATTCTAATATAATAGATATAAAACTCCTATTTCAATACCTATCTTAGTGTATTTAATCCTGAATTTAAAAAGACAGTTTATGAATTTGCTAGAGTATGAAACAAAAACTACGGGTTGTCTCCAAACTAGATAGATATTTTTAAGAGGTCACTGAATAGCTTTTATTCTACTGTCATATTTGGGTATGCCATACTACAAATACAGTTATGAAAACACAAAAGGAGGGAAGTTAGAGATATAGAAAGGCAGGAGACCTTTCTGTGTACATGGCCATCATACAAAGCCATTACATTACTAGTGGGGGGGGGAAAAATCAAGGGTAATTGAAGACTTGTGTGCAATATGGTAGACTTATACAATAGCTTTTAATTTTCCTAGGTTGCAAAGATGCTGCCCCACACAAATAGAGGCTCCAATCTGAAGATTAATAATTATGTAACCTATTTAATAAAAATGCTATGAGTGTAGTGATCTAACAACTTTAAAAAGGAAAATATAAATTTCTCCAATGGAGACCAATGGGTGAACGTCGTGCAATCTTCAGGATTCCAGATCGATTATGAAGAGCATCAGCTCTGAACATTTAGACGAGGAAGGGATGACCCCCAGGAGCCGGCATGAGGCCATGAGACCCAAATCATGGCTAACTGAACAGACTTCAGGTTTTGGACAAGGTTCCTAAAAGCATCAGTGACGAGCGTTCCCTTGATGCCTATTTCATATGAGGCACATATAAGATCCAGAAATAAAATCTCATTTAATCAATACCCAAATCCCAAATGCAAAATGGAAGTATGAGGCGATCAAGGCTCAAGGAAGTTACATAATTGGCTAAAGGCCAAACAGTTACTAAGCCCCAGAGGTGGGATACCAATGGGTTGATCTGTCTGAGTTAAAGTCCGTATTGTCAACTGAAAAAGAAGCCTGTAGGCCGGTCAGGGGCTAGAGATGGCTTTCAAAAACACCTTTGACAAAGTGTCTCATAATCTTCTTTCGAACAGTGTGGAAAATGGGATAATACTCTTTGATGGCACCTTAGTGTAAAGATTTCTGTTATCAACAGAGAGCTCTTTAAGGTGACTTGCCCAAGAAACAGAAATGATGCTGGGAGTGACAGCAGATATGTCAAATGATGGGACCCCTCAAAGTGCAGCTCAATTTGTATTTCTCCATAAAGCCAGCCTTCATTTTCTTTTCTTTCCAGTTCTTATATTCTATACTTTAACACTCTACTTGTAGATTGTACCAAACATTGTATGACCAAATAAAGGCTGACATGAGTTTTTCTTTTGGTCATTTCTTGTGTATTGGTCTTTTTTTCTTGTGTATAGGGCTTGTATATTTCTAAAAGGTAGGGATTGTGTCTTATAATTCTGTTTCTCACATCTGCCTATCACAGGTCTGGGAAAGTAGAAGGCACTTCATCAATGACAATTTGTAGGTTATTTTTGAAAATATAAGTTGCCTCTTACTAACCCTTAAACCTAGTATATAAACAAAAATTGACTGGGTAACCTAACTGCTTTATAAAATGAAGCCACATGTAGGATACATAGGAGATTTATGACAATATCATTGTTACTCTCACTTCATAAAACTTAGATGTAAAACAGTCAAGATGTCTTTGTATATGAAGAACTATTGAATATTTTATTGGATCTCAGAAAGGAAAAAAGACAATTTCATTTTATATTTCCCATTCCTTCTCTCTACTGGTTAGTGGTTAATCAGTAGTTAATCTTACCTTGAACTTCCCATCTGAAGAGAAAATGCTAACCCATTTATTATCGTAATCTGCAATAATGATGTCCCCACTGGGATGCACAGCCACCCCTGTGGGCCGCTGCAGCTGCCCAGGGGAGCGTCCTCGTATGCCAAAACGACTTTTGAACTGGCCATCATTGGAGAATATCTGTAAAACAAATTACAGTCATTAGAATGAGAATTCATACAGAAATGAGTGACGAAGAAATAGGCCAGAAACTCTGTCATCTGCACTGCAGGTCGGAACCTGCAAGTTCCATTTGAAGGAAAGTCTATGCACACATTATAATCTTCCCTGGTACCAAGTACCTCAAGTCTTAAGAAGGAAAATATACAACTGTACCTATTTTATCACCATCAGGGGTCAAATGTATACAATCAGGGGCCATACCTGCACACACTGGTTGTTACTATCTGCAATTAATATCTTCCCACTTGTAGATGCAGCTACCCCTTGAAGATTTGTAAACTCTCCTTTATTTCTTCCTTTGGTGCCTAAAAATAAATGATAAAATGACATAAATTAAGCAATAGGGAATTAGATTGCTCAATTTCAGCAAGAGAATACTTCAGGTTTCCATAGGTAACCCGAGAATGCATTATTTTTAAATTATACTTTTAAAAAAGAGAAAAAATAGAGAATCCCCCTCTCCATGACCTAATCCATCAGCTACTAAATCTCTCTTTCAGACCAATCAAATCTTCACAAAATCTCCTTTAGGCAAATGCCAATCTCCTCTTATGAAGTTGTAGCTGTATATTAACATGATTAAAATAGGTTTACTAGTAGATTCCACAAAGACAAAAATAAAAACTAACATTATAATTGAGGATATGCAATAGGAGAGAGCCTTATTTTAGAGCTCTGCCCAAATCCCACCCTCTCACTCAGCGGCTCTTAGAAGAAACCTGGACATTTGACTTTCAGTGCTTTCTTGCATGCACCCCTACTGGGGATTGAGCCCACAACCCAGGCATGTGCCCTGACTAGGAATCCAACTGGCAACCTCTTGGTTCCTGGGTTGGCACTTAACCACTGAGCCACACTGGCCAGGCTAACACTCTTTTTAAATCGTGTGTTGGTACCTACTGGTGGGGGGGCAGAGTAAGGGGCTGTCCTTGAAGGAGGTATGTGCCAACATGGTACTAGTTTTTGTTGTTATTGTTTTTTAAATATATTTTTATTGATTTCAGAGAGGAAGGGAGAGAGGGAGAGCTAGAAACATCATTGATGAGAGACAATAATTGATTGGCTGCCTTTTGCACACCCCCTACTGGGGATCAAGCCCACGATCTGGGCATGTGACCTTGACTGGAATCGAACCCGGGACCCTTCAGGCCCTAGGCCGATGCTCTATCCACTAAGACAAACCAGCTAGGGCTGGTACTAGTTTTTGGTCATTCCCTCTGATAGCTCAATAAAAGATGGTTAACGATATAGGAAAACTGAAGGACTAGGACAAGAAACAATTATTCTAAAATGCTCAGTTTAAAAGGCAGTGGGGGTAAGGGCAGGGTCTCTCAAGAATAAAAACTTAACTTATCAAAAATTTTGATAAACAGCCCTAGCTGATGTGGCTCAGTTGGTTGAGCATCGCCCCATGCACCAAATAGTTGCCAGTTTGACGCCCAGGTTTTGGGCCTGATCCCCAGTGGGGGCGTGCAGAAGGTAGCTAATCAATGTTTTTCTCTCATATCGATGTTTCTCTCTCTCTCCCTCTGTCATCCTCTCTCTATAAAATGAAGGAACACATATTGTTTTGAAAAACAACTTTGATAAAGAAAAACATGGACGTTAGCAAGATGAGGAACCGAGGCTCAAGTAAAGAAACACAATAAAAAAGCAAGAGTCCTACAACAGCACTGGACCCTAAACAGGCTGCTCTCGGTCCTGGTGTGTGTGAAACCGGAGGGCACCATGGTTGCCAGCGCAAACAAGCTGGGGTCCGAAATATTGAAAACGGGGAGAACAAGAAAAAGCACCGGGACGGACTAGACGGTGAACATTGGTTTGCTTGTTCTCTGGTCCCGGGAGGGGACCAAACCTGCTGCTTCCCTCTTTCACTTAACCTTTTCTCCCTTCTCCTAAGGACAGAGTCTACTCAACTGAGAGAAGGTTCTGTGGTCAGCAGCAGCTGATGTTTGAAAGGAAGAAAAAATGGTGAGAATAGTGCTTATTAGAAGTGAAGGGGTGCCTTACTCAGCCGAAGATATTTTTCTTCTGAAGATTATAAAGGTGATGCTGGAGGAAGAAAAATACTAGCCTTTTTTTTTTCTTTGCAGAAATAAACACCTTTCGAACCTCAGTATAAATGAGAAACTTGGGAAGACATTTAGCTAGACTCCACATCAATACCATTCAGAACAAGGCCAAGAAAGATGCTGCCCGGTATGAAATGAATGTGAGATGCTCAGTACCTGCCAATACTGGGTCATGAGAGTGGTGGAGCTGCTGCAAAAGGCCACACTGCCAGGCCAACACTTTTCCTCCAACCTGTACTGAGCTCCACGGGATGTGCTGGCCCAGCTCTTAGGCTTGGTCTCAAGTTAACTAGGGCTTGAGTCTGTTGCCCAACATGTAAATAAAATCACAGGGTTGGAGGCACATGTGTTAGTGCGAGGTTATTGACACATTTTTAAAAGAGCTACATGGAATAGGTATTGCCATTTTAATTTTATAATATTTGTTTGAAAAATATCTGTTTCCTTAAATTACATGGCTCAGTTTACAAGTAGTTGGGGTTGCATTACAGGTAATATCTCTTGATTCTTTTCTTTTTTAAAGTTTATTTTAAAATACATTTTTAGCCAGAACCAGTTTGGCTCAGTGGATAGAGCGTCGGCCTGCGGACTCAAGGGTCCCGGGTTCGATTCCAGTCAAGGGCAAGTACCTTGGTTGTGGACACATCCCCAGTGGGGGGCGTGCAGGAGGCAGCTGATCGAGGTTTCTCTCTCATCGATGTTTCTGGCTCTCTATCACTCTCCTTTCCTCTCTGTAAAAAATCAATAAAATATATTTTAAAAAAATAATAAAATAAAATACGTTTTTATTGATTTTAGAAAGAGAGGAAGGGAGGAGAGAAACATAGATAGATCGGCTGTCTCCTGCACATCCCCTATTGGGGATCCAGCAACCTTTTGGTGCATGGGAGGACACTCAACCAACGAAGACACGCCTGCCGGGGCCAACTCCTGATTCTAATGAGCACCTTTGGTCTTGTCAGAGTTACTGGTCACCATCTTTTTAAAACCTCTATTTGTGTTTTTCAAGCACAGCAGGGTCACAGCATGACTCCTGAGGGTTAAAGAAAGCCAGCAGCACACTCTACAGCAGGGGTGAGGAACATCTGGCCTGCAGGCCCAGCCTTATCATTTGGTCTGGCCCTGCCAAGGCAACTGCAGGCAGGACTCAAAATTCAATCAATCTAGGAGCTTTTTCCATAGCAACATAACTTTTCAGTTGATAATTTTGTATGGCCCGCGAATGATGTTATAAATATTCAAATGGCCCTTGGCAGAAAAAAGGTGCCCCACGCCTGCTCTAGAGGGACAACTAAATCCTATTTTTTACTAGCAGTTAAACTAGGAGAATCTTGATGTTGAGTAATGATGCAGAACTACAGCATATTATCATTATACTGAAATGCTCAAAGTCCAAGGGTTGATAAAATGTCTTGAGACCAAAATAAAAAAAATAAAAATTCCAGAAGTTAGAAATAATTTGGGATCATGCTTTACTCTTCAAGATTTTTAGTAAATTCTATTTAATCTACAGAAAAATTCCCCCAAAGTATTCTAAGTATAAATGAAAATTAGTCCTTTCATAACAAATGTAAATGTAACACAAAACACAAGAAGTACTTACAAAATCTTTTCCTGCTACTTTGATGTAAAAGATTTCATCTGATGGTTACATTTGGCTAGTAAAGCAAGTAACCTGAGTTTTAAAAATAATTACAAATAATTTGGCAACAATGCCATAGGAGCATTAAACTTGTTTTTCCCATATGTTAAACTGTACTCACTTCCACCCAAGCCTCCAAGAAGATTACAGAAGTAAGGTAACCAGGTAATAGGACCCTGGACTGAAATAGAGGATCAATAACTATAAGCCTCCCCCCCCACCCCCACGTCTTAATGGGAAAATTCATGTTAAGTAAATCAAGATACTTAGAATGGGATAAAGCAAGGGATGAAAGTGAGCCAAATATAAGGTCTAACACAAGGTCTTCCAGTAGGTGCTTCACAAATGTTTGTTGAGTGAGTAAGTGCCTGAATGAGTTATTAATGACCGTGTAAATGACAACCCACATTAAGTCATGGGAAAATGAAATGTTCCATAATACTTAAGCACTTTCATATCCTTTCTCTCGTGCATGCCTTATAACCCCAGGAGTTAACATGATAAATATTCTCTATCGGTCCATTTCGGAGATGCAAAATTGGAACTAGACACATCACAAAGACAGTAGAGACAGAGGTAAGACTAAAACCTGGGTTCTCCTGACCAGGAGATTAGGAGATTCACAGAATACGCGTTTTTTTCTGATACGCACAATGCTTCCTTCTAATTGGACTTTAGAATGCTAGGTTTCTGGGGTGAGTGTGGATAATTACCCTTTGGGTGCACAATAATCTAATCCTTTGGATGATTCCATTCCTTATCACACAGTGTTTTCACTGTGTGACTGTCTGTCTCCCTCACCAAACTGTGAGCTCCCCTAGGGCAGGGGTAACAGCCGTCCTGTTGCACCCGACAACACAGCACTGTGCCGAGCTAGGTCTTGGTAAATATTATCGGCATCTTTTCCCACTTGGCATGCAGGAACAGTTCCCAAGGACGAGATGCTCAAGGTGGGTGAGGGCAGGGTGCCTATAATGACCTCAGATGCCAAATTAGTACCATCTCCTTCCTCCAAGATTCCAGGGAGGGGAGGTGGTGGTTTGCAGAGGGGCCAGGGGAAAGGGCGTAAAATGCCCTACTTCCTGTAAGGCTTCTGAACTCACGCTAAGTGATTTTGCATGGAAAAAAAGCTCACTGCTCTAGAGTACAAATGAGTGCTTCGTTCACTTCCCATGCACTCACTAAGGTCTGGTGTATTCATTGCATCATTTGAAACAATTCAACTGTAATTCTTTCACTCCCTCCCATGTCTTCTGGCTTCTCTTTTGTTCAGTGACTTTCTTCAATAGCTGACTAAACCAGCTGGTGGCTTCTAGTCAGCAAACTTGACACTGTAGGGGAAAATAATCTCTGTGTTTCAAGGAATCACTGTCAACAGATGCTCTAAGCTACTTCCCTAAACTCATTCAGGACTATTTTGCAATACAATATTAGAGAAACACAATAACTCATTCACTGTGGGCATATCATTAAGTTTTCAGGCGTGGGAGGTATCAAATTCCTCAACTTTGAAAAACTACAGTAGTTAAAGGACATTTTAGGTGAAGAGGAGCTATTGTGCAATTGAAAAGGCATAGGCCTGAGAGTCACAGACAGCTTGGGCTCCTACACCAGCCCTCTGAGCCTCCATTCCTTCTATGGGAAGGATAATTGATGTTGTCCTGGCACTTTAGCTCTTGAGGGGCAGGGGGTGGGGGCTGGAGAGGAGCTCTGATTTGTAGCATTTGCCCATTTCTGGATATAAATGCCCCCCCAACCCACCCCCACTCACTGATTTAGAGCTACCAACGTGAAGTCACTGAACAGAGCTGGGAGGTGGTGTGAGAACCAGGATAAGCTGACTCCAGCACTCCACACATAATGCTGTAGTAGGTACATTACCCTGTGGGGACATTGGGGACTGAAAGTATATGATACCTGCTACAGATTTTAAATAAGATGACACAGAAGTGGACTGCACACTGCCTGGCTCAGACAATGCCTGCTCCTTCCTCCTGCTTCCATTCCCCATCCATTCCTCCCAAAATCACAACTCCTATCTTGGACATTTCATTGAAATGCATGCTTTAAAGCAACTTCTCTATACATTTCATTTCCAAATTGATGTCTAGCCCTGACTTCTTTGCTGAGCTTCAAACTCCAAACTGCCTATGGGACACTTCAGCCTGGGTGATGAAAACGGAAACAGACCTCTCTTCCTCTGACTTTCCCTAACTTGCTTGGTACTGACAACAACAATAGTCACAGTTACGGAGTCCTTATCATGTGCCTGCACTGAGCCTTCACATGTACCACTTTAATCCTTACCAAGTGACATATGTGTTAAGCATCCCCATGTTACAGATGAAGAAACTGAACACAGAGAGGTTTAATAATCTTCAGTGAATCATACAGTCAATGAATAGAAGGTTGGGATTCAAAATGAGGCAATCAGGCTTTTAAGCTCTTTACTTACCATGTTCTTAACTCCTTAGGTTAACTATTACTTCTATACTACCACCATGAATATGTTAATTAGCATTACCTACATTGCCCATCTTGTGTATTAATTTATTTATCTGTTTAATCGTCACAACCCCTATTTGGTAGGGTGTGTGTGTGTGTGTGTGTGTGTGTGTGTGTTTTAATCCCCGTTTTATGAAGGAAACTGAGGAACTGAGAGGTTAGATAAGTTACCCAAGATTGCACAGATGAGGAAGTGGGGTGTTGGGGCTGGACCCCAGGGAGGTCTAGCCTCAAAGTCCACAGCCTTAACCATCACTCACTCTACTGCCTCACACCCCGAAGTCACTCAAGCCAAACAGTAAGAAGCTGGATTTGGTCATAATCCACCATGTTTACTTCATTAATAATCCTGGACGCAGTGCTGCTTGCCAGGCACTCTTCTAAGCACTTCACAAACGTTTAAGAGGAGAGAGCAGATCCAGTGGTTCTCAACCTTCTGGGCCTTTCAATACAGTTCCTTGCCGGGAGCCGGTCCATCCTTGCTGTTTCAAGGGACCTGGCATATATGGCATACGGTTCTTAATATGTTTGCTCACCTTCTTGGCGCTGTGTTTTAACCAAGGTCACCTCTCCGAGAAAGGTTGAATCCCCAGGTAGGGATTTTCCCCTGAAGTTAGGGAGGGAATAAAACCCCTCAACTAAGTGCCAGGCGGGTAATTAATCCCTTTAGCTACGAACAATCATGCTTAAACTACATAATCTTTTCTCCCTGGAATGGAGATAAGAAACGCCCTAACCTTTGTAATAGAGATTGATAGGATTGAATCAACTGGTATAAATACAGTTGTAACAAGACAGACTCACTCAGAACTTAGAACAGAATCAAGAAGACAGAACCCACTCGGAGCCTAGAGACAGAGCCTAGCGGGAGAACATGGCAAAAGATCCTGGACTGAACCTGACTATAGAACATGGCAAGAGAACCTGACTAGAACCTGGCAACCAAACCTGGCTGGAGAAGTCCCTGTGCCCTTCCTTCTTCGCCGACTCCGTCCACACCTTGGGGAACCCCTGGACCCGCTGGGGTTGGACCCCGGCAGTTCCTCATGTTGTGACCCAACCATAAAATTATTTTCGTTGCTACTTCATAACTGTCATGTTGCTACTGTTATGAATCATAATGTAAATATCTGATATGCAGGATGGTCTTAGGCAACCCCTGTGAAAGGGTCGTTCGACCGCCAAAGGGGTCACGACCCACAGGTTGAGAACCGCTGCCTTACAGGGTGGGAGCTAAGAATTCAAAGCCAATAGTTGGAGGGAAATATCCCTAGGGAAATGCTCAGGACAATCACAGGTAGAGATGATGATGATTGATAATAACAGTAAAATACCAGCTACCATGAACTGAGCACTTACTATACACAGCCAAGTGCCAGCATATTATAAGAATTCTCTCTTTCAATGCCACAACAACCTTAAGAGTTAGGTAATATTTCATCCCCTTTGTTTTCCAGAGGAGGGAACCAGGTTAAGAAAGGGTAAGTCAGTTGCCCAGCTGGCAAAGAGAATCAGGGCCAGAATCAGACCCAGGTCTGAGCCTTTCTCCTCTCTGCACAGTGCCCAGGCCAAGTAGACAGAGGTCCCTTGGCTGGGAGTGGGAGGTTTTCAATTTGAGACTGAGTTTGTTCTTAATGCAGGAGATCAGTGGGCAGCAGCGAGTTAAGTTGTTTGAGAGGATACTAGGTAAAATCTAACAACCTTAAATTGCATGTGCAAAAACAATACTTTTCATTTACTTGGCTCCTCCCACATGCCAGGCATTACTCTTGGAACTTAGAACAATTCTCAGAAGCAGATATTTGTACTTTCATTTGATGGACATGGAAACTGAAGCTGGGAGACCTGCCCAAGGTTCAAGTAACTGGCAGAACCGGAGTGGCACACCTGGGAGGCTCCCCATCCTGTGCCCGGCCCAGCTCGCCCACTCTGCTTTGGCAGGTGGATCAACAATGTCTGCACTCACACTGCACAAATGGCCAATGAATGTACTAGACCTCCATGCTCTGAGCAGGCAACTGACATATCACAACACAGTCTTCACCAAGATTCAGCCTAATGTGCGAACACAGAATAGCTTTGCCCAGGAATGTCCCAAGGAGCTCTTTCCCCAAGAAGTTCCATGGAAAAGTTCTATGATCAGAAAAGTTTGAAAGTGCTGCCTGTTGTCCCTCCCCTGCCTTGGAGACTTAAAGTGCATATCAGCAGATTCTAAAGGCTCTGCAATTTTTTAAAAAAATCCCCATTTCCTTCACTTAAGCTAAGGTTTCCCCAATTTATTTGAACCACAGAATTGTTTTTCTATGTGTGCCATTTAATACACGGGGCAGAGCCCTTTTAGAGATACTACGATAAGGACTGAAGAGGCAGAAAGAGAAGCGGGTTAGACCTACTTTTGGATACAGTAACTAAAATGCAGACTTTTTTTTTTTTTAAGAATTATCCAATCTGGGCCTGGCTGGTATAGCTCAGTGGTTGAGCATCTACCCATGTTCCAAGAGGTCCCAGGTTCAATTCCCAGTCAGGGCACATGCACAGGTTTTGGGGGTGGGGGGAGGGTGGGGAGAGGGTGGGGAGACAGCCAATCAATATTAGTGTTTCTATCTTTCCTTTCCCTGTCTCTCTAAAATCAATATAAACATGAAAAAAAGTATTATCAAATTGTTTGTTTACATCTAGTTTGCTTTCTGCGGAGAAAACAAACAGCTAAAAATAACATTAGTCTCAATAAATTTTTGTTTTGATAGTGAAAAAAAAACAAAAACAAAAAATCAGAAGCAATAAATCAGAAGGGATGGGCTATCTGCATACTCCAATCTCTTGGCTCCTTCGAAGCCTTCTGCCTCCACCCCAACCCCATTCCATTCTCCAGGTCTCCACCCATCCTCCCCATTTGGGGGGCTGCTCTCCAGCTAACATACCGGCGGTGAGCACACCTTGCAATGCACCACGTCCCCCACCCCAGCCCTTACAGGGGTGCAGAAGCAGCGACAGGGAGGCATCAGGCAGAGCCTCTGCCCACACCACAGCCCCGGCTGGCAGATCGCAGAGAAGCTGAAGGCTATCTGATAGCACGTCGCTCCGCCTTTGGGTGAGGCCATCTGACAGAACAATCTCTCTGCCTTTGGGGAGGGCGGGAGTGCTCCCAGGACATTCCTACAGGGAGGGAAACGGTGGCCAACATTCCTCTAAAATTGCTAGGTTATGAATGCGTGCTGATATTTTCCTAATTCTCTTGTTGCTTATTTTCGGTTTCCAATTTTCTACAATGAGCAGGCAGCACTCACTGTTAAAAAAGGAGGAGGACGAGCAGGAGGTGGGGAGAGAGAGGGGGGAGGCACGGAGTTTTGAAACAGGAGGAGGGGAAGCTACATCGCACTATGTGCAGAGAGAGAGGCTGCATAAGCTCCGCTAATGAAACAGACCGGTGCCTGCACCTGCGGGGAGAAGGCCTGCCCTGCAATGCCCCTCTTTGCAGCCACCTTCCCAGGGAACCCTCCGCCCCAGCAACCCTCCGCCTGCAGGCGCGCCCCGCCCCGCCCCCTCCTTACCCACGCGGAAGATGAGGTCGTCCTCGATGGGGTTCTCTTTTCTCTTCCCGGTGCTGTACATGCTCGCGGGTCGCTTCACAGCCTTCTGCTTGACGTGGCCGCTCCCCGGGGATTTCACGCGCCTCTTCACGCCCTCGGTGGTGGGCGACACGTCCGCCGACCGGATCACCTTCAGCTTGAAGGGGCTGCCGCGGATGTGCTGGTCGTAGAGCCTCAGCGAGAGCGTGAAGTCCCCTTCCTTCTGCACGGTGTACAGGAACTCGTACGTGCCGTTCTTGTTGTCGAGGATTTCTCCGTCGGCCACGCTGCCGTCGGGCGTGCTCAGCTCCGCCGTGAGGTAGGCATTGCCGGTTTTGCAGAGTTCCCCGTCCTTGTCCTTGGTCGTGATGGTCACGGACATGGGCTGCCCAATGATGGTCTGCCGCAGCCCCTCGCCCGTGGCCACCGTCTCGGAGGCGACGGCGTTGGTGGTGAGGATGGTCCCGAGGTTGTGGATGGACTTCTTGAGCCCCTCGGTCTCCACGATGAAGTCCAGCTGGTCGTTCTCCCGCGGGTGCAGCGGGAAGTCCTGGTCGGCCAGTTCGTTCAGCTTCTCGCTCATCTGCTTCTTCACCAGCAGCACCTCCGTCTCCGTGCCGTGGTTGAGGGCCTGCGCCGTGAAGTTGCTGCAGCTCTTAATGCTCTCCTGCCCCTCGAGCAGGGTATCCAGCTGCGACTGGAGCACCTGCAGGAAAGGCGCGCAGGATGAGTGCTCCCCGCAGCACTGGAGCTCAACCCCGAGGGCGCGGTGCAGCGCGCACTGGGCCGGGCCTTCCCCGGGCCAGAACCCGGTCCTGCGCCCGCCCACGCCCGCCCGTGGCTCCCAGCAAGGGGTGTCTACTTTCACTCACTGAACCCGGTGCTAATGCGCCGTCCTACACTGCATTCCCAGGGCCTTCTCTTTCCGTTCCGCCTCGCCCTGCTTCTCCCACACACATATTTCTTGGGTCACGTGTTTTTGATGGGACCGTCACCACCCAGAGCTTAGCAAACAGATGACCACGCTTGACATCTGAAATATTCATTGTTCCGTATCTTCCCTTCATGTCCAAAGCTCCCCTGTCACCTCTTAAAGGAACAGAAGCGGAGGAATGAAAACTCATTCCCCGCTTGAATCTCAGAAGCTCTTCGTACCGGGCTTTGTGATCCACCTGCAGAGTCAAACAAAGGCTGCAGGCAGGGCTCGCTTTGAAGTTGACTAACAGGTTGGTGTGGGCAACAGAGCAATTAAGAGACTATTAGACATTCTAATTAAGGAAGGAAAAACAATCCGGCTTAACCCTAAATCCTGAACGCATTACTTCATACTCAACCTTGCCTGGTGTCAAATTATAAATTGGGACTTAATGTCACAGATCTAGAGTTTTGCTGAAAACAGGAAGGAGAAAAAAAGCTGGATTTGCCATTAAATGAAAACTACTCTTGGCTGTGCAACAGTGACACCTAAGGACCCATTGGCGCCACCTTTGCCGCTAGGAGAAGGCAGAAAGCCAGTGCCATGACGCGCCCCAGACATCACGTCTCTTCCAGGATATGGGTAAGGACAGCTGGAGTCTTACTTTGTGTTTGAGGCCATAGTTGACCTCCAGCTCCATAAGCAGCACACTCTTGCGCACATTTAAAGTTTTCTGGAGCTCATCAAAGGTGGAATGGATGTCATCCACGATGCTGGCCTTCTGGTTGGTTAACTGGTGAATGATTTCCGAGATGAACTGAAGAGCAGAATCTATTTCTGGGAGCCTAGAGGAACAGTTGTTAAAGATCATGATTATTTAACATCAACCTAGAAATAGTAAAAGCAACAACTGTATTTTGTCAAGAAACATTCGGTGTGCCTCTCATCGTCTTTGAGAAGTAATAACTGAAGAACAGAACGAATAAGACATAATTACAGCCTTTGAAAGAGACTTTGAGGGTCCATGTTTATTTCAATCTACCACAGTCAAATACTTTTTAAAAAACATATATTTTGATTGATTTCAGAGAGGAAGGGAGAAAGACAGAGATAGATACATCAGTGATGAGAGAGAATCATTGATTGGTGCCTCCTGCACGGCCTACACTGGGGACTGAGCCTGCAACCTGGGCATGTGCCCTGATGGGGAATCGAACCCTGACCTCCTGGTTCTTAGGTCAATGCTCAACCATGCCAGCTGGGCCAGTCATCTACTTTTAATAATGGGTGATACTTTGAAGCTCTCTGGATCCCATCTTTTCCTCACACTCTAAACCAGGTTTTCTCAATCTTGACTGTTTATATTTTGGGCCAGAGAATTTTTTGTTACAGAGGACTGTGCTGTGCATTACAGATGTTTAACAGTATCCTGTCCTCTACCAGATGCCAATAGCACCACCCCTCCCTCCACACACATAGTTGTGACACTAAATTGTGTCCAGACATTGCTAAATGTCCCTGGTGTGTGTGTGTGTGTGTGTGCACGCGCGTGCTTTCTAAGTTCTTTTAATTAGTATAGATTAACCACACTTTTTTCAGTACAACTGTTGCTGAAGAGATTTTCTTTCAGCTGGCTATTTATTTCCTCTCTTTGTTCTTTCTCATGCAGCACACAGCTACTCTGTTCCTTCGATTCCATGCCAAAAAAAAGGGGCCTGCACACAGGGAAACATAAAGAAAATGGAGCAATCACTGCTCAGTACCATTTTGCTGGGCTCCAGCAGAGAGCAGCCAGTCACAGGCAACACAATGGGCCTGTAAGTGTGTCCAGAACAGCAGATAAGAAAGGCTCTTCAGAGAGCCTGGTTTCACACGTGAATTTTAGAGATCCCCTGAGACCACTTTCCCCAAGTATATTTTATTCATAATCACACTAAGGCACTAAAACAAAAATGCCACCACTCCTAACATCTGGGGGAATTTTACCAAGGGCGAGGGGGTGACTCTCCACTCACTAGTTTATGACTACAGACCCACGATCAAAGAGTTTGTTTAGGTGACATGCACCTACCATCCCCTTGAGACAAGAGACCCCGAGGCCAAGCCTGACGCCAGCGGCCAGTTGGGAGCCTGGGGGAGATGTGCGTACCTTTTGTTGACAGCATCCAACTGGACCTGGAGTGAGGCCTTGTGCTGCTCCACCACGTCCTTGAGGGGCACGGTGGGGTGTTCCGCGTGCTCCCCCTCAGTGCACTCCCGACACATGGCGGTCTCACAAGACTGGCAGTAAAAGTCCATCACCTGCGGGTGACACAAGAACAATTCCAGGACCGGTGCCGCTGACGAAGGGCTTACCAGGCATTCTCCCAGTTCAGTCTCACAGGCTCCCCAGGATGTCAGTAATATTAAGTCCAGCTTCACGGGAGGAAAGGGAGGGTAAGCTTTTCTGTGCCACGTCTCAAACGGAGGGGACTGGACTCCAAAGCCACTGCTCTGGTCACAAAACCAGCTTTTCTGTGACCACCCCGCTACGCAGAACAGGGGAGGGCTGTGGCGCTCAAACCTTTGGTCTCAGGACCCCTTTACACTCTTTATAAATTATCGGGGACTGCAAAGTGCTATAGTTTATGTGAGTTATATCTATAGATAGCTATCACTTTAATATTGAAACAGAAAAAGGTTAAATATTTATTTATTAAAAGCCATGATAAGCCCGTTAAATAGTAACATGAATAATATAATTTATAAAAAGTAACTATATTTTCTAAGACAAAAAGCTATGAGAAGAATGGCATTCATCTCTCTCTGTCCCTTCCTCTCCCTTCCACTCCTTCTAAGAATCAATGGTGGACAGGAAGCGGGGGCAGGCGGGGGGGGGGGGGGCGGGGAGAATCAATGGAAAAATATCCTCAGGTGAGGATTAACAAACAAAAAAAAGAATGGCATTCACCTGAAACCTATATAATTTTATTAACCAATGTCACCCCAATAAATTAAAAAATAAATAAAGTGTGTCCCCAGGAAAATAAAATAAAGAAACTACTACAGTCCTTGTACCATTTCATCCAAATTCTTTGGAATTGTATCACTTGCTGATAAAAGGCAAGTCAATGGAACAACAGGTTATTAACCAGAAAACAGATCCGCTATTCATCAACCATTGCCATGCCAACGAGGGTGGAGTCATATGATATGGTACTTGCACTGTCCCTTCCAGCGGATGTGAGCAGGGCAGACACTGAAGCCCAAATAGCACAGAATTGTATAGATGGTTCCCGCCAGAGATGCAGAGTTGCTGCAAGAATACATAGCAAAGCAGGTGTGGTAGCCTGGACAATGGCCCCCAAAGGTGTCCACCTCCCAATCCCCCCCCCCCCCCGGAACCTGTTAATGGGTTTACCTTATATGGCAAAATGGACTTGCAGATGTGAATTAAGTTAAGGATATGGAGATGGGACGGTTATGCTGGTAATCCAGGTGGGCCCGATGTAATCACAAGAGCCCTTGTAAGAGGGAGGCGGGAGGGCCAAAGGCAGTGTAGGAGACAAGACAACAGAAATAAGAGATTGGAGTGATTCGAGGAACAGGTCACAAGCTAAGGGAATGCAGGCAGCCTCAGTGGTTCTCAACCTTCCTAATGCCGTGACCCTTTAATAGAGTTCCTCATGTTGTGGTGACCCCCAATTTCATTGTTACAAATTGAACATAATTAAAGCATAGTGATTAATCACAAAAACAATATGTAATTATATATGTGTTTTCCGATGGTCTTAGGCGACCCTTGTGAAAGGGTCGTTCGACCCCCAAAGGAGTCGCAACCCCCAGGTTGAGAACTGCTGCTCTAGAAGCTAAAAAAAAAATAAAAAAAAAATGCAGGGAAATGGATTCTCTATTGAAGCCTGAAGCCTCAGAAGGAACACAGCCCTACCTACATTTTGATTTTAGACTTCTGAACTCCCGAACTGTAAGAGAATAAATTTGTGTTGTTTTAAGTCACACACACACACACACACACACACACACACACACACACACACACACACGACATTTGTTTTCCATTTTTGTAAATCCCTTCAGTGTCTGGCTTAATAGAAAAAGCTGGGCTCTCATATCTACTTCTGCATTCAATCTGTTTTGATAGCAGACATCGTATAGTCTGGAAAATACCAACATACACTGAGAAAATGAGAGTGAAAAAGCAAATAATGCCTTAATATTATATAAATAGTTTTGACCTTGTGGGCACCCCTGAAGGGTCTCGGGACACCTGAGGATGCCTGGACCACACTGAGAACCGCTGCTCTTTGGAGAAGAGGTGAGATGGACTGTCAGTTCACTGTGTCTCAGTGTTTTCCTGTCAAATGGAGACAACAGTAACCTACTTCATAGGGGTGCTGTGAGGAGTCAGTAGATTGATATGCACAAAGAAGTCAGATCTTGCCTGGTGCTGGCACATAGTAAGTTCTTAATAATGATGTCATCTGCTTACCCGAAAATAAAACCACGTTTTCCTAATTATTATGAATCTCAGTAACAGTATAACATAAAGCCTGAAAGTTAGAGTCCCCTTATTCTCTCAGCTGAAAATATTTTCTTCCAATTTTGAATTCTCAAAGCATTTGCAGGGGTGGTGTGTGTGTGTGTGTGTGTGTGTGTGTGTGTGTGTGTGTTTGTGTGTGTGTGTGTGATCTTCTTGAAGTGTAACACACATATAGAAAATGGCATAAGTCCCAAGACAGATAGATGGATTTTCAAAAAGTGAATGCACCCACCAAACTAAAAAGCTTCTGCACAGCAAAAGAAACCACCATCCAAACGAAAAGGGATCCCACCGTATAGAAGAACATATTTGCCAATGATACATCTGATAAGGGGTTAATTTCCAAAACATATAAATAATTCATACAGTTCAACAAAAAGAAGACTAATAACCCAATTTAAAAATGGGCACAGACCCTGAATAGGCACTTCTCCAAAGAGGACATACAGATGGCCAATAGACATACAAAAAAATGCTCAGCATCACGGATCATCAGAGAGATGCAAATTAAAACTGCAACGAGGTATTACCTCACACCTATCAGAATGGCTACCCTCAACAAATCAACAAATGACAAGTGCTGTCGAGGATGTGGAGGAAAGGTAACCCTAGTACACTGCTGGTGGGAATGCAGACTGGTGCAGCCACTAGGAAAACAGTATGGGATTTCCTCAAAAAATTAAAAATGGAACTACCATTTGACCCAGCAATCTCACTTCTAGGAATATATCATAAGAAGCCCAAAACACCAAATAGAAAGAATATATGCACCCTTATGCTCATAGTGGCATTATTTACAATAGCTAAGATCTGGAAACAGCCCAAGTGCCCATCAGCAGATGAGTGGATAAAAAGCTGTGGTACATGTACACAATCAGATACTATGCAGCTGTAAAAAAGAAGGATTTCTTACCCTTTGTGACAGCCTGGATGGACCTGGAAAATATTATGCTGAGTGAAATAAGCCAGTCAGAGAAAGGGAAATATCACATGATCTCACTCATATGTGGAATCTAATAAACATAATAAACTGATGAACAACAGGTCCAGAGGCATGAATTCAGGGAACAGACTGATATATCTCAAAGGGGAAGCCAGGGGAGATGGGAAGAGATTAACCAAAGAATTTATGTACATATATGCATAGCCAATGGATACAGACAATAGAGTGGTGAAGGCCTAGGGTGAGGCAGGGGCTGGAAGGAGGGGGAGAAAGGGGGGAGGAGTTGGGGGACATCTGTAATACTGTCAACAATAAAAAAATATAAAAAAATTTAAAAAAGGAATAAAGTTCTGATATATGCTACAATATAGATGAATTTTGAAACATTATACGTGCTAGAAGCCAGACTAAAAAAAGCTATATATTATATGTAAGATTCCATTTATATCAAGTGTCCATATGGACAAATCCAGAGAGAGACAGAACACAAACTGATGGTTGCCAGGGGTTAGGGGCTGGTGGTGGGGGGTAAGAAACTGGCTGCTTAAAGAGTATAGAGTTTCTTTTTGAGATAACAAAAAAGATCTGAAATTAGTGGTGAGGTTTGCACAACCTTTTTGAATACACTAAAAGCCACTGGATTATACACTTTAAAATGGTTAAAATGTGAATTTTGTCTCAATTAAAAAAATGTTTGATTGCCTTGAAGAGACAGCAGCAGACCTGGGTTACTTCCCTGATTCAGTATCCTCAGTGTTTCTTGGGAAGCAAATCATTTTGAAGTGTCAACAACTGCTCATTCTCAAATGCCTGTGCTTGGGCTCTGACAGCTTTGACTCAGGCTGAGAGTTAATTGCGGGAGGTGTGAGACTCGGCTGAGCTCATCCATCTTGAGTGCCATGATGCTGGTGCTCCAGGGGTGGGTGGACCAGAGGCCAGGATGAGCTTACTGCTGTTGACAGACAGTCACCATTTGTGTTCATCAGAAGAGAAGATGAGGGGCCACTCGCATTACTCACTGCTGGAATGTGCTCAGGGCCATGCAGCCAGCCCGGAGGCTTCTGGCAGTGGGGACTTGGTCCTGGCAGGGCATGAGGATCCCTCCTTTGCACCTCTTAACATTCTGCTAGCATGGCCTAAGCAAGCAAAAGTAGTGTTTCATGATTGTCCGATCATTTGTGTTCTAGGACTACAAGGCATGAGCTCAAGTGTCTGCTTTATGGGCAAGGAACCTCTGAAATCACTGACCGCCAGCCCCATTTTTCTTTGTATTTGGACAATGCCGCCACAGCAGTTTAATTAGAAGACAGATTGTGCCACAGCACTTAAAGTAAATGACAGGCTTTCATCCACATGTGCTGATCAGCACCAGGCAGTTTATGACAGCAACATCCTGCTTTCTTGTTAATTACCGGATTTTATTAACCTTCAGACGCTTGAGATGTTTTTTAAAGATTTACCCATGGCAGTTAACTGCAGCAATTTATCTGTAGTATCGCATGCATTTGGCTTGAACATGCCATGAGGCCCCGCTTCAAAGCAGCAGCAGCGAACTCCTACAGTCCACAATGAAACAACAGAATGAGTGAAGACACGCAGCTGATTTTCCAAGGCCTCTGGCTGGTTTATAAATTTTATGATTCCCGAGGAATCATAATGACCCAGCATTGAGAAAGTGCTCAAAACATACTTTAAAGAGCTTCCTTTATTCTAAAGAGGGTCCAGCTCTTTAGAGAGATTTCATTTTTAGTGTGATTTGATGTGTTGCATTTGGGAGAAAGTAAAGTTTTAGCCTAAAAGGATTCTTACATTTTGCTGAAATTAGCATCTCTGAGAGAGTTTCTGCTTAGCAGCCTGTGGCAACCAAAGTCTCTACTTCGAGGCGTGCTCAGGAAATACATCTTTAGGAATTCTTTCCTATTTGTCCTTCAGGCACTAACAACATATTTCTCTTTTCAAAGTTTCTCTAAGATTGATAGTGCCATTTTGTAAAAAGTTCAGAGTAATTTTAAAGTCTACTTCTGGCCCAGCCGGTGTGGCTCAGTGGTTGAGCACTGACCTATGAACCAGGTCACAGTTCGATTCCCAGTCAGGGCACATGGCATGAGTTGCTGGCTTGATCCCCAGTGTGGGGTGTGCAGGTGACAGCCAATCAATGATTCTCTTTCATCATTGATGTTTCTATCTCTCTCCCCCTCTCCCTTCCTCTCTGAAATCAATAAAACTAAAAGAGTCAACCTCTGTTTCCGTTGGTTGCACCATTGCTGACACAGGTACCCAAGCTAGACACCTGGGAGTCATGCTGACCTCACCAATCCACCCAGCTGATCAACTCTTGCACAGCCCACTTATCCAATCTTTTTTTAAAATATATTTTTCATTTTTTTTATATAAAAAGAGGTAATCCACCATGTACCTCTTACTTTGGTTCCCAAAAAGCTCAGAGTGCTCTTTTCTCCAGGTCTAGCTTTTACGTCAAATGCACTTGTGACTGAAACTGTTCAAATCTGTTTCTTCATCTATACAACGAAGGTAGCTAACACCTACTTTGCAAAGTGGTGTGTAAGAGACCAAGCACAGTGTCTGGCACAATTGTTCAACAAATAGGTACTGATTAACTTCTGAGAGACTAAATATGCAAATGGACAATGGTCAGACCATGTATAAAAATAGACCTCTGACCCACAACCTGCCCAGGACACTGACTCCATATCTATAATAAACGGCCCGGGAAGTCAGCCTGCTGTAAGTCAGATTTGCAGGAAGTCTGACTGCTATCTCTAGTAACAATCCAAAAAGCTCAACAAAAACTTTGGTAACAATTGGCCCCAAATGGCTAGGACTTGATTACTGATAACTTCCCTAATTTTTGTCTCTACTCCCAACTTGGGACCAATCAGAGAAAGCCAAATATGAACCCCTAACCAATCACATAGGTGCCCCCTTCTAGTTGGCCCACCTCTAGCTTCCCCATGCCAATGGCCACACATCAGGGTACACCTAAAGCCTTGCCTTTTCTCCCACGACTGAGTGTTCCCACTCCTCTGCCTGACTTTGAATCCCTGCCAAAACAGAAGTGATGGTGGCTGACTCTTTGTTTGAGCAAATTCAGAATGCATAGCCTTTGCTTGTTTTCATCGGGTTGGTCTCCGATGATTTCCATACTTCTATGTATAAGATACTGTTCTCAGTGCTAGAGGTATGATGGTGAGCCTGGTCCCTGCCCTCCTGCAGCTCACTTCCTAAAAGTGAGCTCAGCAAATGCACAGATGAGGGCATGCAGAGCGTGGTGAATGCCATGAAGGAAATCAAGAAGTGATGTGATGGATGGCAACTGGGTGTCAGAGGTGGAGCCGTAGTGGAGTTGGAGAAGACTGCTCTGTGTAGGAGAAATGTGAGCTGACGCATGAAGGGTGACAATGAGCTAGCCACATCCAGAGAGAGCAAAAACCATTCCAGGCATAAGAAAGAGAAAGCAGCCAGGCCCCAAGGTGGGAAACCACTTGTCAAGTTCTAGGCCAGTGAGGCTGTAGCAATGATGAGCAGAGAGAGTGGAACAAGATAAGGCAAATAAACACTAGCTATGGCTAATAATAAGTGCTCTGCTCAAGCAATCTCTTGTTGCTTTAGTGGTTCTATTATACCTGAGCCTTATATTATAAGCAGTTTCAAGCACGTTTGACATGGTCATCATATAAAGAAAAAAGGGACTAAAGTTATTAGAAAGAATTTTAATAGCTAACATTTGTCAAGAGCTTACTCTACGTTTTATATGACTTACACATTTAAGTCTCCCAATTATACTATTATTATTTCCTTTTGTAGATGAGGAATTGAGACACAGAGGTTAGCTTGCCAAAACTAACCCAGAGAATAAGGTGAAGTGCGGGATTTGAACCAGGCAGTCTGGCTCCAAAGCCAGTGCTCTTAGCCACCACGCAATGCCACCTCTTCGGGTTACATAGCCATTGTGAATCAATTACTGATGATACATGCAGGTCCCCCTGAGTCTATAACAGGATCGTGCTTCCTAATAGTAGGAAATATGCTTGGAATTCATAATCTATTATCAAGGACTCACGTATCTTCAAATTCTATTTATTAATTACTAAGGAGAAGGGTCTAATGGGGCATGAGAAAAATTTCCCTCGCAAGAAAAATAAAGAAATGTAATTCACATTTTCCTAAACATCCTCAATTTGCAGAACTTATCTATTATTAAGTGTTTATTATTTTTTGTTGATTTCAGAGAGGAAGGGAGAGGGAGAGAGATAGAAACATTAACGATGAGAGAGAACCACCGATTGGCTGGCTCCTGCACGACCCCCACCGGGGATCCGCCTCAACCTGGGCATGTGCCCTTGATTGGAATCAAACCCAGGACCCTTCAGTCCTCAGGCTGACGCTCTATCCACTGAGCCAAACCATGTAGGGGTATTATTAAGTCTTTATCCATAATTTATTACACAGATGTTTATGTGGGTCAACGTATGCCCAGCTTGCAAATAGTCAGAGGCCAGCTCTCCTGGGGAAACCACCAATCTGTGCTCAGAAGACACAATGCAGTTTGATTTTATTATTTAAATAAATTGGGTCAGAGAAAGGAAGCAGGCAAAATAGTCTGAGGGCTGGGGAAAATCTTTTTTAATGACTCCTCTTCCAGGTGGATTTCTGGCTTCACGTCGAGCCTCTGAGTGCCCAATGCCAACCCCCATCCAGCAGGCATGCTGCCGGGCAGAGACTTACATTCCCATCGTGGTTTGGGCAAGAGAGGGGCTTTCCGGCAGCCACTGCGGTGACCGTCTCCAGGATGGAGGACTCCTCAACGTTGCTGCCTGGCGTTCGCTGCAGCACGTCCATCAGGTTCGTGATGAAGAAGTTGTTCTGGAGTGCGGCCACCCCCTTCTCGGGCAGGATGGAGGTCTGGCGGCACACTGGGCAGGAGAGGGTTAAGCTGTGGGCAGGAAT
This sequence comes from Myotis daubentonii, assembly GCF_963259705.1. Classification (NCBI taxonomy): domain Eukaryota; kingdom Metazoa; phylum Chordata; class Mammalia; order Chiroptera; family Vespertilionidae; genus Myotis; species Myotis daubentonii. The sequence continues at coordinate 53,634,816 of NC_081844.1, forward strand.
ATAGTTCTGCAGGCACCTGTGGTAGAAGCAGAAGCAGAAGCCAGGGGCTGTCAGCACAGTGGGGCTCAGGGAATGGAACCGCCACTTCTCACAGGTACCACACATGTTCTCAGCAACTATACAGGACACGCTGCAGGAACTGCCTTTGTCACTTCCTTGACTCGGAGAAGAATATTTCAGAAACCCAGAGCTAACCCTGAGAAGCTCATATTGGCCCTGCCCACGAGAAGAATAATGCCATTGACGTTGGCAGTGTTTTCCAGAGCCTTGGTCTGTGGAGCGGCAGCACTGCCCTCACCAGGGAGCTTGGGAGAAAAGCAGAACCTTAGGTCTCACTCCAGGCCTAATGTGTCAGACCCCTGGCAATTTGTATACACATTAAGGTTGAGCTTTGTCTAGAATAGCTAGTCTGAGGTTCATGGACTTTTACATTTGGGAGAAACATGTCACTTTTTTTTTTTGGTGTTGAAACTCTTTTAATGTCCAAAACCATAAGCAGATCTCTGCTGTTAAAAACACACCCGGCCCTGGCCAGTGTGACTGAGTTGGTTGAGGGTCCTCCCATGTACCAAAAGGTCACAGTTTCAATTCCTGGTCAGGGCACATGCCCAGGTTGCAGGCTTGATCCCTAGGAGGCAGCTGATCCATGTTTCTCTCTCAATATCGATGTTTCCCTCTTCCTCTCCCTCTTCTTCCTCTCTCTCCAAAAATCAATAAAAATATTTTCAAAACAACAACAAAACAGCCAAGTGGAAGTGTTCTTTTGAAGCAGGAATGGGATATCCAGGCTCACACCAGCTTGATCTCTTCTTGCCTCTCCTCAACAGGCATCAACTTAATTCATTTAATGAGCGAAATGTGTTGCTAATCATGACCAACATATATGCTAACCACTGAATTCAAAGTATTTCCAACAACCCTACGAGGTAGGTACTACTGTGATCACCTTCAGACATATGACAAAATGCAGGCAGAGAGAGGCTGAGTTACTTGCCCGAGGGACTTAGGCGGTCAGGGGCAGAGCAGGAGTTCGAACCAAGGCAATTTGGTACCAGGATCTAAACTCTAAATAATTACACTGCACAATGTTTTCCAGTTTCTCGGCCAAACAGACTTGGAAAAGCAATGCTTTCACCCATATCCTTATGTTACAGATGAGGAAACGGACATCAAGGAGGTTACGTGGCCTTCCTCACGTCACAGAGGTAGCCGGGGCTGAATCCATACCAGAACTGAAACAGCTTTTGTCAAGGTCACTGATGATATCTAAATCCAATAAACACACTTCAATCTTTTCTTACTAGATTTCTCAGAAGCATTCATCAAGCTTGACCACTATGCTCCCCCCTCCCACTCCTTTTCTTTGGAACTTCATCTTCCCTTGGCTTATGACACCACACTCAGCTGGCTCTCCCGTCTGCTCTATTTGTCTACTCAGCCAGTTCAGTTTGGAGTTAACCCAGACTCCATTGGAAGCACTCTTCTCTCCCGGGGATACCATACCCACGTGCCTGCCTAAAGCATAACACTCCCACGTTTCTATTTCTTCCCACAGGTATCTCCTCTGAGCCCCAGTCTGTACACCATCCACCTTCTTTACATTTACTCTTAGAGGCCTCACAGGTTCTAAAACTCAACATGTCCCAAACCAAACCCATGACGGCCCCCCAAGCTGTGCCTTCTTCCTATAACCACCTCTATCTCATATAGATGGGCCGGGCTAGACCTCACTGAGAGGGCAGGGGACAGGCTCAGGGCAGAATGGGGCTTCTCACCTGTAGGAACAAGGAAATGGGAACCAAACAACAGACCAGAGGGACTGAACACCAGGGACTGGGGCAGCTCTGCCGGGCTCAGCCGGAGTGGCTCTCAGCTGTACAGCAAGAGCCCCCGCATGGCAGCTGCACCAATCAAATAATGATCTTACCACGTGAGCCCAGGGGCACAGGGGCAATTCGCTGGTATTCATGTTTTAGCTACACCTATAGAGTGGAGAGGGGAAAAAATCACTCTCCATTTAGCCATTTTGGAAGATGAATTACAAAGTACTTAAGCCAAAGTATAAAATGAATAAAACAAAAGGTATTTGGTGTCCCATATACCATCACTAAAACAGACAAACAAAAACCCTATATCCACACATTACACACAAAACCCCCAAACAGCCCACAGCAAAGAAAGCAAAGCAAACAAGCAAAACCCATAACTTCCGATAACAAATCCGCCTCTCCCTCCATCCATCACCACCACGGATGTGATTATTCTGCTGCAGTGGGGACCCTCCAAAGTAAATCAACTCCAAGCATGCTCAACCAGTTAACAAATCTGTTCGATTGGATGTAGATGTAATTAGCATTGATTTGAAGCCATTGACTGTTCTATAACAGAAAGCAAAGCATTCTAGTTATGTATATTAAATAATAATAGCAACTGTACTTAACAAGCTGCTATAAAATATAATTACCATATTCATATTTGTTTTTAGGAAAAAATATACAGCCTTGCTAGGGAAATACTTAAATTAGGCCACTAATCTTTATGCTTAATTGCTTATGTGGGAGGTTGGACATGGGGTGAATGAATATTCTGATAAATGATTAACTCAGTGGAAAGAAACACTCAAGAAAGATAAATAAGAAAGTATATTTTACGTATAGCAAATTGTATATTCTGATAATGTATAATTACTACATACACAGCTTTTTCCTCCATCTGAAATAGCATAATGTTCAAATGTGCCATTGGTATGTGTCTTCTCAATTATCTTTGGAGGGAGGCTCTCTCCTTTTAACTAGCCCCTCATATATGCAGATATTTTTACCTGATTGTTATATGGGTGGACATGATAGATTTTTAATTGTGAGGGAACTGTGGTTGGCCAAAATTGTTTTACAAAGAACAAAGGGAAAACTTAAATTAAAAAAACACACACCCTCCAATAGTTAAAGCTCCATCTCCTGTGGAAATGAATGAACAGCTATCACTAGATCATTATTATTTTTTTGCCCCACTTGTAATAAAGTAAATTATTGGCAAACTCATGATTATGTTTCCAGATTTATATCAGAAGCACAAAAGATGTATTGTCTCCCCTAGGTAACTGGAAAATTCTGGAAAGAACCCTCGGTAGGAAGTCGGTCTGTGAAACTCCCTTCTCCGCGCACAAAGGAGGCTTACCTCTCGCAGAACGTGTGCAGACAGGGGAGGACCTTGGGGTTCTTGTACCGCTCCAGGCATATACTGCAAATCAGAAACTGCTTGTCAATCTGGCGCACCACAGGACTTGGGATGTTGGTGGCTTCACTGGCCATCCTAGACCACTGACATGGGGGGCCAGCTGTCTTTGACCCTGCACACTGCTGCTGTCAGACAGAAAAACCAAAAGGGAAAAATAGTTAATAATCTGTCAGTGCAAGTCAAGCATTGGCTCATTCACTATGGGCATTGTGTTCTGAATACAGGTAGGATTCCATGTTAGTGACCTCAAAATGACCATAACCAACCTTCATGCTATACAGTGAATATAGGTAGCTGCCTGTTTGGCCTATCAATAAAATAACCACAGGTTCGCCAAGCAAACAAGAAAATTAAAAGAAGGTGCATTGTACAAAGAGGTATGCTTGCTGGCTTTCAGCACAGTGGCAGATGAGGGGTTAAATACTTACATAGCTGTGTCTGTTCATGCCGTTAGCCATGACTATATTTAAATGTATATTGTCTGTCTTATTATAACAGTCATACCGTCTATATTAAATAGAATAGTCTTATTAAGGTAAAATATGTTTTCTCCAATTATTTTACTTGAAGGGGATCAAAATATGCCACTTTGATGTACAGATTATTTTGAGCCAAAGGCAATTGAGAAGCAGCAGGCATGGGAGGAGCTCTCTGCTCTCTCCCATCTGCCTAAAAGCAGGTCATAAATTTCCCACTTGTAAAGGTGCCCCACTCTCCCATACCAGGAGAGGAAAAAACTCAATCACAAACCTTGCAAAACAACCCTTATCTATCATACATTTTCCCACAGTTTTTTGCCTTTAGGCATCCAAACAGTTTTTTCCTTTATTTAGTCACTTCTCCACACATTTTTGTTCTTTGTTAAAATAATATATAAGCTCCCAAGTCTAACCACTGTTTTGGGTTTTTGTTTCTTACCTGTGAAGCCCCCATACATATAGAATTAAAAGTACTAAGTCAATAAAATATAACACATTTTATTTGGGGTAAATACAATATCCATAAATTTGTACATGTTTTTCTCCTGAAAATCTGCCTTTTGTCAGATTCATTCACAAGCCCCTGACACAGAACATAAGAGTGTAGAGAAAGTTTTTTCTCCCTACAGTTAATATTCAGGATAGGAATAATTACAATTTTATAAAATATGTTTTTGTTTATTTCAGAGAGAGAAAGAGCGAGGGAGAAAGAGAAAGAAACATCAATGATGAGAGAGAATCATTGACTGGCTGCCTCTTGCTTACCCCTCAGTGGGAATTGAGCCCACAACCTGGGCATGTGCCCTGACCAGGAATCAAACCACTGAGCCATGCCGCTGGGCTAGAATTTTCAATCAAAAACTTTGTATGTGCTTCAGAGTGTTTTCTTCAGAACTAAAGGTGTACAGATTTCGTACTAAAATGTATTTGCCGTGATCGGGAACAAAGGCAAGAGCTAGTCCCTATTATCTTTTTAAAATGTCTGTTGCTACTCATGTGTAAGAATTTGAGGGACCTGGTGAAGGGAATACATTCAGAGGAGGTTTCAATTAGCGAGGGATAGTGCCAAAAATGGAGAATTAGAAGAGGGCAACAGAGAAGCAAGCAGAGGGCCTCTGAGAGAATAAGAGAAGAAAAAGTTATGACATAAAACACAGCTCCATTTACCACCTTAAAGAATTTCTGGCTTCTATCCCAAACCAAGGCTGAGCTAAAATTCACTTCCAAATTATCTAAATATATGGTTAAGATGTCCACAGCCCTTCAATTCCCAATAGAAATTATCTTTGCCAAAAAAAAGTAGTTAATCTTCATGACCCTAGGCAGGCAGGGTATTCTTCTCATTCTATAAGATTTTAAAAAGTGGGCTCAGCTAAGAAATGTGCCAGGATGCAAACTCAGGTGTGTGCACGCCTCTAAAACCCTGCCTTTTCACTCCTTAAATCACCACACCTCCCTTGACTGGTGTTTTAAGAAGGTTGCACTATGAAAGCTTGGTTTAGATATCACATGTTAATCTGGTCTGGGACCTGTATTTGAAGCTGGGAAATATACTTAACTTATAGAACCAACCATTCTATATTTTCTGAAGGACATACTCTTTTCCAAATATAAATGATAGTTCTTCTTCCTCCCCACCAAATCACCAACTTTTTTAAAAGTATGTCAACTTTGATTAAAATTCTATTTACACATATTTGAGTAGTTACATACATGACCCACCCACCTTCCAACTCACTACCTTCTAGATAAGTTCAGTAAAGAGCATGATAAACAGATAGAACCTTATGAAAGCACCTGCTATACAAGTGTGTCATGTTCAAACAACTTACTGTATTAGTTAAACCATGTAGGTGTGACATACCTAATTAGCCAACATTACCTGCTAGACTTCATTGAATGTTTCCCTAAAAATCTAGAGTAGAGAATGATATTTATTGAATGAAATAGAGCTCATCTCTCAGGAGCTCAAAATGTTGGCACATAGTCTGCTTTTCTTTAACCACATCCCTCTGACATCAGAATAGGGAGGATTGGATTTGTCTGTCTTTAAGATAAGGAAACCAAAGCTAAGGGTGTAAGTGACTTGCCGAAGGTCATCCAGTAAAATCAGTGAATCAGAAAGCTCAGATTTCAAGTTTTCGGCCTTATCTGGTAAGTCATGATACTTAATCTTAAACAAGTTTAACACTTGATTGTGTGTGTGTGTGTGTGAGAGAGAGAGAGAGAGAGAGAGAGAGAGAGAGACAGACAGACAGACAGACAGACATAAAAATTATGTGCTCACTTCAGCAGCACTAAACTTGAAATGATATAGAAGATTAGCATGGCCCTGGAGCAAGGATGACATGCAAATTCTTGATGTGTCCCATATTTTAAAATATATAGAACTTTTCTGTTAAAATCAGTTAAAATTCATTTTATTTTTCATAGCTTTTAAAAATTTTCCTAGTACCAATTGAAATAATCAGTCATGTTGAGTATTAAATAAAGCAGAGAGAAAACATCATAATTGGATTTTACTTTTTAATTTTAATCCTTAGAACTTTGGATTTGGAGCAAAGAAAAAAACACCCATATATTATTTGTTTTAATGATATATGCTGACTAAATGAAAGTTCCTGAGTCAAAATTTTTGTTCTCTAAAGCTGAAATAAAAACATTTTATTCTAATTTTATGATCATTACTATAGTGGGTGAGAATCTTTGTTAGCATTGGTAATTTATACGGCAAATTGAGTTTACTCATTAACAGTAATTTAAAATCACAATAATATTACAAATCTGTCACAAGTGACCTGTTGAAGGCATCTGGGTTTTTAGGACTCCCAGAAACAGCACAAAAGGTTTCCAACCCCCAAAACAGAGACTTTATCAGGAACCATCATTCCTTCAATATAAATGGATACCCACAAAAGGAAGACAAATTTAACTGCTCCTACAGGGATAATGTGCTTAGGAAAATGTACCAATAAATACCCTGGGAAGCCTTCCATCAGTCTGAGTATGCCTCCAGGAATATATGACAGCCTTTAATCAAAGTGTTTGGGCATAACCACAGTTTCTGATCTCCTTGATTAGAAAGGCAATAAATTCTTATCTAGATTCTCAGTGGATCTTATTTCCCCATCTCAGTTTCTGAAGTGTCAAAGATCTTGACTCATATGGCCAGCAGAAACAAGTGAGTGATAAGAATGAGATGACGCTATAGGAGTATTCTTCTGGAGATCAGCAAAACTCATTTCTGGAGCGACACATATGAAAACACGCCTGGGGTGGACTTTGTCTCTGAAGAATATCAGATGCTTTGGATGCAGAAACTATCACCAGACACACTGATAAAAGGAAATGGTAGAGAGCTACAGGCAGGAAGAGCCATTGTAAAACTACTTAAATAGCCAACATGGATATGATATTGGCATTAAGCAACTATGAGAACTTTTATGTGGGGAGACTAACGAAGGTTTCTGGCCCATGGCAGACCAAGAGCAATACTGCTTAGGGAGAGGTTCACTCCCCCTCTCCAGCTTTGCTCAATATCACCTTCTCAATCTGAGCATTGTTTAAAATTGAAACTTGTCCCCAACCCCCTAGCATTTGCTACGCCCATCCTTGCTCTGTTTTCCCATAGTATTGGAAACTTTCTAATATAACTATGGAATGGGTTTATTTTGCATGTTGTCTCCTCCCACACTCCGCTAAGATGGTGTAGCATTCTTAAGGGATTTTGTTTTCTGATTGCTCGCTGCAGTAGTCCCAGCTCTAGGACTGTGCCTGGAAGTCATGCATTATGTTTTGAATTAACTGAACAAATGACATATAACATGGACATGGACTCAGTCCCAATAGCAGGAAAGAGGGGCACTTGCTGAATGAAGAGCAAGGTCATTACCAGCCATATGAATGTCTTCACTTGATATCACACAGTACCTGCCTGTCCATGTGGTAATCGAATGCTTAGCAACATAAGCCACCATCCAGAGGTATACATTTACTGACAAATTTTAACACACTCAAAAATGCAGGAAAAGAAATTGAGAACTGTGGAAGACACATATGCATGGAAAGTAAAAGTCTCAGAGGGTTGACACATACATTCCTTATCAGTGGGGGCTTGCCAACTAAATACCGCTTGTTTCAGGTAAAAACAATGCAACAATCACATCACAAAGTCCTTGGGCAGAGAAAAATCCCACCCCAGCATTTCTTTCCTCTCATCATCGCCGGTATTTTTCCTGGCTCACTTTCGCAAATCTACAACTTGGTGGGAATTACAACCAAATGGAAAAGGAGAACTTGATAGGAGATGATGACATGAAAGAAAAATGCCTGTGTCCACAATTCTATGGTTGTGACCATATTTCCCACCCCAAATTATACCACGTCAATTAGAACACTATCCAAACTTCTATTGCTGAAACCACTGTGAGAAAGAGCAGGAAGGGAGGGTGGAAGAGAAAAGCCAAACTGAAAAGCACTCTTCTCGAAAAGGGGAGCGAGTTGGTGAAAACTTGTCTGGATGGTCCCAGAAACATGGTTGGGAAGCAGGTCAGGATTCGTTTGGAAAATAAAATCTTAACATGTGACTTGTGACTAAGAGGCAGCAAGCATATCTGATTGCACGTCATCCTACAGGCACTGGCTTCAACGTCTGTTGCTTAATTTTATGGCATTCCTGGGTTGCTCCTCCTCTTTGTTGCCACTTAGCTGAATTTATCAATACGGCTACATTTTGTATTGTTCTGGGGCCAATGACAGTGGTGCAGGCATGCTAAAATTAGCTCCCAAGAAGTTAAAAATCTTCCCCTACATTTGTAGAAAGGAAATCTCGAACCAGTAGGATTATCTGTGATTCACAATACGCTACCTTTCACCTGCCAGGACAGGTGGTCGGTCGGGCTCAAGGCACAGGTTGAAACACGATTAAAGAAGGTATTTTTCATTTTTTTAAATTTGTGAGCATATTTTCATTGACCTGCAGTGGAATTGGCATTGTTGCTGATAATGCAACTAGAAGAGAAAAAAAAAGAGGACAATCTTCAGGAAATTAAAACAGGGTGACCTGATTCCAGTTAAATCAAGCTGCGATCCCAAATGGGCCTTTTTGTAAATTAGAAGGCCAGATGCAATGTCCTTCCTGACAGTGTGTGTGTGAGTGTGTGTGTATGTGTGTGCGTGTGTATGTGTGTTGGAGGACGTTCAGGGACCATCTACTTTAAGTTCTGTCTCCAGACAAAGCCATGACCAAGCTTACTCAAGGTTCTTATTCCCAGGTTCAGATGCACGTCAGCTTCCCTAGACGGCTGGATTTTGCTAATATGGAAGTTGATTTACAAGCTGAGTACCCAACTTGTTTTTATAATATTTATGCCTATTTCCTCTACCTCTTTCCTTAGTATAGATAACTGTTTGCCATTGCTTTCTTCATAAAGTCCTCACCTCTGCAGTCAGTTCTTAAGATTTGCTTTAGGAGTTCCAACTTCCAGAAGGCTGGGTCTGGGTGATGGAGTGTTAAGTGGTCAGGCTAATGGACATTCGTCTCACGGTGTCCTGGGGCCACCAAGAGGAGTGGGGTCTCCTCTCCCCACCCCCACCACCTTGCTTTCCAAGTCTCCTCCCTTGCTTTCCTTGGGGACCACAAAAATGGCAGAGCATCGCCAGGGCTCTAAGCTCTGGGAGTTAAGCGAGGTTAGCAAGTAGGGGAAGGAGAAATGTATTCCACATCAGAACTTGAAAGACAGGCCTACTGACAGCAAACTCCTTTTGCCCCTGGTTAATAGGAAGTATACTGTTTAATTCTGTTATGATTAGAATAAATATCCACTTAAGTTAATACATTTTCTAGAAGAAAAATAAAAAAGCACTTAATGGAGGCTACTGAGACTATAAAGGCAGAGGTGGTAAAGAAGTGGGTAGAAAGTCTGGCATGCAAAAAGCAGTAATGAATATTTCTTTCAATGATGCTATTGGAATAATTATACTGGGCTCATTTATTCCTCAGTAGCTGGTCTAATCTAAATCTCCAAATTCTAGGAGGATTTGTTAAATTTAGACAACCTAAACAATAATATTTAGAGGACAAATTCCACTCTGACACTGAAACCCTTACATAACTAATAAGGGGTACAGATGGCATTCGAGTTTTTTTTTAAGGTGTGTACAAATTATAATTTTGCCACAATTAGAGGTAATTCAGTCACACTTTTAAAAAAATGCTATGAGAATAAATAATTCAGCAGCATTTTTTTTTAAAGTCTGAAAGTATTTTTCTTCTATACATTTCAATAATATATACCAATGTTTGGTTAAAGTCTTCATCTGAGATTTAATGAAAAAAGGAACAAGGGAGTTTTAATTAAGCTTAACTAAATTTTTGAAATTTGTTACATATTTAGGATTTTTTTTCTACCTAAGAAAGACAGATAAAAGAAAGCTGTGAGTTTAGAGAAATGAATGTCGAAGAATATCCAAATGGACATTTTCATTTCTTATTAAGATAAAGAATGAGTATTTTTACTTTATCTCACATACAGCAGAATTTACTTAAGCTTTTGTTATCATATAAGGAAAGTCATCTAAGGATTTTAATATTAACTAGGGTGAAACGTGTATAGACTTTATTCTCCGTTTTAAAAATGTGTGGGTTACACATGCTGCATTTATATTTCTTGAACCAGCACATTCGGTCAGAGAACCTTTGTACATTCGGCTGAGTTTTAACCTTTCCAATGCAAATCACTTGTGTCTTTCTAGGAGAAAATTGCAAAGGCATTTTTAGAGGTTTAGGAAAGGCCACTACTCACATCTCTGCAACAGAAAGCTGCTTTCTGATCCACAGCACACAAGAAACTTTGCATTGTGTGCTGCTGGGGAGGGGCGTGCATTATTTAACATTACAGTGGGTTAGGGCCCATGCTGTTAAGGCATCTGCTGGCAGATAATCAAAGGCACCAGGACGTAGATTCACACGAGGCAGAACAGAATCCTAATACTTAAGAAATCAATTTAAAAATCTGGGCGAACAAATGGCTCTCCTTACATAGTCTAATTTTTTAATTAACACACACACACACACACACACACACACACACACACACACCCCGCTAACAATTTAATCATGAGGAATAAAACTTCCATACTATGATCTAAGCCAAAGAAGAACCAATAACAATTCTTTAAATGCCTCATTCTAAATCTAGATCTGTTTCATAAAGTATAACAGTAAAACCCATCTTTTCTTAGATAGAAATATCATCTTATCTTTTGGTTCAGAAATCCATCTAATTTGTAGTTTAAAATAAATAGCTTTCCTACTTGCTCTCCTATCCCCCCCCCCCCCCCAAATAAGGAATAATGACAGGGTGGGGCATACTCATAGAAACAATTCTTGGATACAAAGATAATGCCCACTGTTTCAGGAAGCAAACCTAGATTTTTTTTTTTTCTTTTTCTGTAATGCTACCATTGAACTCCACCCAGATCTGAGTCTACCACAAAGGCAGGGGAAAATGTCAGAAAAAACCCCCAAATCATCTCCTGCATATTGTCTGGTGATCAATGGCATTTGGAACCCAGAGGGTCAAGTCATGCATTATGAATGAATGGGTTTCCAATGGTAACTGGGAACCGTGGCTCGCACCCCAGGGTTCTCGAATAGAGGACTGGGTGGGGGAAGGGTCGAATGCACATTCTACTCCACCCTGGGGTACCGAGGAAGGAATCCTGCAAATTGAATACTGCATCCCCATCTTTGTACTCAACAGATGCAGGAGGAAAAAAATCTTCCGTTGAAAATAAGCCGAGATATACGTTAAAATAAAGACTAGTAAAAATAAAGAGCTGGTTATATCACATTAGGAGCCTGATATAATCTTGCATGCTTTTCTTCCTATTCTTGTGAATTTGGTGCCTTTGTTTAAGCAAAGAACGGATTCTCCCTCTATCTCATAGTTACAAAGCATGCAGCATTACCAAGAGAGAAAAGGTGGGGCGGGGGCAGGACAGAGAGCGCAGGAGAAATCAGTTATCCACCTGGCAGAATACTAAGCAATCCGAACGTTTAGGACCTACTCATTTCTGCAAACTAACCAACGAGGCAAAGCATGAAACCCTCCCAGGCTGCAGGCAGCTCCGCGGGAACCCAAAGCACAATGCACATGTCTGCTAACACCGCAAGTTTGGAAGCACCATGCAAAGAGACCGGTTAAAATTCCCTACCATGCAGTGCAGCCATCCTCAGAAGCCCAGCATATCTTCTGCTCTATGGAGGGATGTGCCAGCTCATGAACAGAACAGAGGAAGAGAAAAATGGAGGAAAGGAGGGGAGCCTCAGCAAAGTCCGCAGGAATGTTGCTGGGTCCTTAACAAGTGGAAGACCCCTTTCGGCATCCAAACCAATCAATCTTTATCTTACAGGACATCTTTTTCCCACTCAGCGTCTGTTGAAAAGACTGCAGCAAACCAAGCAAGGGATTGTGGGATAGGGATGCAGCAGCGAGCTGCAATGAGATTCGTGGGTGGCTCGCTCGCCCCTCTGAGTCAGCAGTCAGCTGTTTCCAGGCTCCGGCTGGGCCGCTCAGGTCCGTCACCACAATGTGAGTGTGTGATCCACCCAGGCACGGGCAACCCGTGCGCAGGGCTCCCGGAGTACCAGCCCGGCCAGGCACCGCTATGGACACAAACGGGCCAGAGGGCGTGCTGATCAGCAAAAGGGGGACGCCGCGAGCATGGCTTCTACAAAGAACACTAGACATACGGAAGGTTCAAATTTAGAGGGTGTGCTTGGGGAGGGGTCAGCATTAGATAATAAACCTCCTTTTGGGGGAAAAATGATCTCTTAGACTTTTCCAGTAGCTTGAAACACAAATGTAAATGTTTAAAATGCAGAACAGCTCAGTTCAACAAGCCTCTACTACCTTTTTCCAACTCTCGGTATTTGCCCAGGAAATAAAATACAGTTCCCCAAAGTCAAACAATGCAAATGACATTTCTCTGCTTTCTGTGGTTCTAGTCGTTGAGAGAAACATCAGACAGTACATTTAAATACATGCTTCAGGGGATGAACAGAGCTCACTGCTTTTCTGATGATGCAAAAGTTTTTAGTTAAAGGTTGAAAAACTTAACAGTCTTTATATTTACACATAACTTGATTTCCTACCAAGTCATTAAACTTATTTTTAAAGTGTTTACTAACTTAAAAATGATCAGCATGTAATCCTATAAAAACGATTAGATCCTCACATTACAAATAATACTTGAATTAAAAAACTGCACGTGTCAGGATGGAATTCACAATTATTCCATTTCCTATAGCAATGAAGGCAGTTCCGGAATCATATTGCATTCTATTCCTTGTAGTAACTAGTTTAAAAGTGGACACTGATCATTTTCATTTAAAGAATAAGACTGAATTTGCATATTTGACAATATAAATATCCATCATATTCTTTCCTTGCAGTCAGGCACTGTGCTGAGCCCTGTGATGGGACAGCCAGCCCCGCAGAGCAGTGATTACCTTTGGTGGCGGGAAGGGGCGGGGGTCGCAGAGAGTCCAGTGAAATTGGCAGAAGCGGGAAAATGCACAGACATGCAGATACTAGCATGCTATTCCAGGTGGTGCACAGTTCTCAGGAGATGTAATTCACATATTATACAATTCCCCCCTTAAAAGTGTGCTATTCAATGGCTTTTAGTATATTCACAGATGTGGGCAACCATCACTACAACCAATTTTAGAACATTTTTATGACTTGCAAAAGAAATCCTGTGCCCTTTAACTACCACCCCCTACATTGCCATGTGGGGGTCTTAGGTGTCTGGCTTTTTTTTTTCCCACTTAGCATAATGTTTTCAAGGTTCATCCGTGTTGTTGCATGTATCAGTATTTCATTCCTTTTTATGGTTGGAAAATATCCCATGTATGGATATAGCACATTTTATTATCTATCTGCCAGTTGATGGACATTGGATTGTTTCCCCTTTTTGGCTATTATGAATAATGTTGATATACATATCCATATTCAGGAATTTGTGTGGACACATGTTCTGTTTTATTTTATAATTTAATTAGAACCGATACCTGAAACGATAGGCAGGCTACCCCCACTTAATTTTACAATGGCCTCTTCCTAAGACAGACCATCACAAAGGTGCCTGCCTTGCTATGATGGGAGTCCCCTCTTCTTCTCATTGGTGCTGCTGAGCCCATCTGGTACCAAATTCACCTAAACCCGTCCCCAAGCACATCCTCTCTCCTTACCTCTCCCCTCTTCCCCACTCAAGCCAAACTCTGGGGCATACAACTGGCATGAGGCTCTGTGCTCAGAAGATGGTGGAGAAGTGGGAGAGATCCTCTGTCTGTTGCTGGGTTTGTAGTCAGAGAAGGTTCACCTACTCATTCAATCATTCATTCCAATAAATACTTATTGAAGATCCAGTGTGTGCCAGGCGCTGAATGGGCACTGAGGATACAGAGAAAATGTAACAGTTTCTTAGCGCTCAGAAAGGTCACAGCCTAGTGTGGGAGGTGGATGAGTAATTGGGCAAATGCAACTCAGAGTGGTAAGTGCTTTGAGTGCCAGAGGAAGTGGATGCTGTGGAGCCCAGAGGGACATGCCGGGCGAGGAAAAGCGGGGTGCGTTTCAGGCATGGAGTACAGCATAGGCAAAGGCCTGGAGGAAGAGAAGGCTCCCAGGAACTGAAAGTGGTAGTGCAGTGTGGCTGGAGCCAGGGCTATGGTAGAGCAAATGGAGGTCCTATATGTTCTGATCTTTTCCTGGAATTGGGAATAGTTCTTCCTGGGAAACAGCGTTACACGGGATAGTTGGGTCCTACATACCCTCATCATGATGGCTTAACTACTGTCTGAGCAGGTGGGGTTGGAGGGCTCAACCAGAACCCTAACACACATAACACTGTTTATTAAAGGAAAGTATAGCCTTATTTTTAGCATGTCTTGGCAAACGAACCCTTTATAAATTGGGCCTGAGTTACCACAGGATGCGTTACAGGTCACCGCATCTTCCCCTTGACACTCCCTGGCAACAGGCGGTGGTGGCAGTGGCTGTTGGTATGTAACAGCGCAGTTTCTGAGTTGGACTTTGCTGGTTTTGAGACCTCACGCAGCAGCCAGAGTGTGGGGCCACAAGAGCAGAGCAGAGCCTGAGATGCTTGGGATTGGGCCTGCTGCAGACCTATGCACATCTTGGAGCTGTCTTGCCCTCCCCACTGTTTCCCTCAAGTTGAACAGACATTAAAGAATTAACTGTCATAGGCCAGGTTGACTGTTACGTGCACAGCCATTGGGAGGCATACAGACAGTGCATATGCTTAAGAACAGGACATGTGCTAACTAAACTGGGCTTGGCAGGATCTGGGAGACAGAGATCTTAAATGTATTGGCCACCTGTTATGAGCCAAAGCCATTTACATAGAGTCTGTAGCTCCTGATCAAGGAAATTGCTCCTTGAAAGTAAACTCAAGATGGCACGTAAGACCATTTACCATCTGGCTTGTGCCTTCTTCACTTGTTTCCACTTTCTGTCCTCCCTAGCTGTACTCTAGTTCCTAAGACATGCTACTATGTTTTTCTGGGTTTTGTTTGTTTGGTTGGTTTTTTTGTAGTGGTTCTTACCCAGGCAGTGGCACCAAACCCCCTGATGGAGTGATGGGGCATGCCTTTGGAAATGTGAGGGGGCATTCTGGGCTGTCACAGTGATTACGTATTTGGGGTGTGGGGTGGGGAGGGACTGCTGACATTTAGAGCCTGGGAACAGGGATGCCAAACACCCTCCAGTGCATGGAAGAGTCCATACAAGTACATTTGTCCTCTCAAACTGCGAATAGCAGCCCCTTTGAGAAACACTAATTTCTAGCCTCATGTGCCACGTGTTCTGCCTGGAATGCTCTCATCCTCTCCTGACTCCTTCAGAACTCAGCAAAAACATCACCCATTTTAGGAAGGATTCTCTGACAAATCCTCCAATCCCAGACCTTCCCACTCCAGTCTGGGTTGGTTGCCATTCCTGTGAGCTCTGTAGCATTCCTTGCTGGAAATTATTGACAGCTCTATCTTTTACCTCTAAGTTGCCAGCCCCTATGTAGTACCTGACAGGAGGCACCCAATACACAGATGCAGAATGACAAAAATCCTTCTACAAATGAATGAGTGACATAACATGATGTAAAAGTAAATGTTCATTTCAGAATTGGAAAACAGTTGGATCAAAGAACACTAGGGAGATGTAATTCTTCATATCTGATTGGTGGTTTATAATTTAGACAGCAGCTTCAAATACAAAGCAAAGCAAACTCAGAAACAGACAGAGCAGGCACAATTATTATTTTAGTGGGAATTGAGGTTCAGAAAGGTCACAGGACCAGCCCACAGTGGAGGAGACATTATGGAGTAAAAGCGAATGAGAGTTCCGGTCTTGTGACTGGCACGATGCCTCTTTCAGGGCCACAGTGCCCTGCAAGGATGGGCTAAAGCAGGCCCTGTTATCAGGCAATTCCGCAGTGGAACAAAGCCAGCTGATTAGAGAGGTGGTGTGTTCCAGTGAGAGACAAATGCAATCAACCAGAAGGAGGCAACCTGAAATCAGGGGCCTGGAAACTGCCTAATGCAACCATTATTGAGTTTTTCTTATCTTTTCATAAACCTTTATGAAAATTATTGCTTGATGGTCTCCTGAAAGAGGATGGTAAAGAATAATTACTCCAGCCTTCAGTTCAGGCATGAAGTGAAGAGATATCTCTCTCAATTGCAGAAGAGATGTTGTTATGGATTTCACAGCACTCCTGGGGTGGCCCCTCCAAACCAGGCTCCTTCCAGCCAGTCCAGACTCTTTATAGTCAGTTTGAGTGAGTGGTTTGGCTTGAACCCCAAGAGGTTCCTACTTCTCTATTGTCAGTGACTTTTGGCGGTCCCCCACATTGGGTGGTTAGGGGCCATTCTTTAGTAGTTATGGGGAGGTCCTAGACCAGACAGGGCTATTTGAAAATAATGATGAAGAAGCAGAAAGAATCTTCCCGATAAGTGTTCTTAACCTAGTGGGGTTATATGGCTAGAAATGGATTAACCAGGAAACCAGCTGGCCCAGTTGCAACCAAAGAACTTACACCAGCACTGGCCTGTCCTTGGGATTACCATTTAATGTTCTGCATTTCACAAATAATTATGTGCCAGGTGATGTACTAGGCACTGATGGTACTAAAATAGGAAATGAACAGAATCTCTCAAAATCACAGTATCTTGCCTAAGAGTCACAGTCATGTTGACTGGGTCTCAGGTGTCAGGGTAGCCCTTCCAAGACACGGAGAGTCTTTGCAGTAAAAGTGGTTCAGATCAAGCACCGCTGACTCCCTGCTCAGTATCTTTGTATCCCCTCTACGTTGCCTGTGAGTTTCCTACAGGGTGCTGATAACAAAATCCAGGTGGCGTCTGCTCAACACAGAATACAGCAAGGCCATTGCTTTCCTTGGTCTAGGCTCCATGCTTTCGCTAATGACTTCCGAGTTCACTTTACCTTTCTTGGCATCTTTGTCATGTTGATAACTAAAACTCATGTCTAACAACTCTATCAAAAAGAGAATTCAGAATAGGTCTAGTATAATTTATTCTTATGGAACGCAGAATGCTTTCTTTTCTAGGTGCTTGTAAACCATGCCATTACTATTCCTATATAAAATTATGCCTGGCAGAGTTCCTTAGCCTACAATTTGTGGGCCTGAACTTTGTAAATAAAAAGTGTATTTCTCTATTTCTAGTCTTTAAGAAATTTATTTTCTCCTTAAGATCTCATAAAAATGAGGGTCTGTGACTTGGCAATCATGTGTTCCTTCAAAATCCTGGAATGTGGCGTGCTCTCCCTCCTGGGAGCACGCCTGTGCCTTTCCCTTCCCCTGCTTCTTCCCCTACAAGCGTGCTTCTCCTAAACTCTAAGGGACCCCACGAGACTTGCAACCAGTGGTGCAATGGGCTTGAGCTAGCCCCCTGAACCTGTCTCCAAGGCCCTCTTTTCTCTGACTTCCCAGTGAGCCACAGCAGCCTCACCTATGCTCATTTCTTTCCTGTAGCATTTCTAGAGCCAGAGCAGCCCTGCCAGGCTCTCTCCTGCTGCTTCTTCTATCCTAGGCTCTATTAAAAAGAAAAAGAAAACACACACACACACACACACACACACACACACACACACACACAGAACCCTGGAATGTCACTTGTTGAAGCCAGGGGACTTAAAATTTATACAGAGCAACTGGTTTTTCTATTTTTACCTTCTGTGTTTGTTTCCGAGGGCTTCTGTGACAAAATACCATAGAGTGGGGTGGTTTATAATCCCAGAAATTTATTCTCTCACACTTCTGGTGGCTAGAAATACAAAAATCAAGCTCTTCCTGTTTCTGGTAGCCCCAGGCATTCCTTGGCTTGCAGGTGGGTCTACCTCCATGGTAATGTGGCTGTCTTCTCCCTGTGTGTCTCTACATGGCACACTATTCGCTGTGTCTCTGTTTTTTCTTCTTGTAAGGACACCTGCCATATTGAATTAGGGCCCACCGTTGTGGAGTACTGCCTCACCTCAACTTGATTACATCTGCAAAGACCCTCTCTCCAAATAAGGTCACATTCATAGGTACTGGGACTTGGGGCTTCAACGTATCGTTTTGAGGAACACAGTTCAGCCCACACCACCTCCAGTGGTTGAAAGGTTAACAGGAGGCCTGGGCCGAGGTCGGCCCATCTGAGAATGCTCTTGTTTTCCCACAGCACTGTTCCCTTGAACAGTAGTTAAGATACAGGGAGAATGTCATGTCTGCTTCACTTCCGGTGTGAAGCATTATTGGAGCTGTGAGATGACTGGCAGGAAAAAGGGGTTGTGAGTTCTGAGTGTCAAGGTGACCCCCCTACCCCTTGGCTCTCATCCCCAAGCAGGTGAGGGGCAAAGGAAGCTTCTGGGCGTCCTGAAGAGCTGAAAGTACTGTATCTCCCGCGTTGCATCCGTTGCCAGTACTTACTAACCATACTATTAGAGTGAAACCCGCCTGCGTCTGATTGGCAGCTCCAACCCTGTGCTGCGGGCCTACCCAGGTGTGACTTCCTTCTCATTAGCCTTCACACGCCCTGCCCCAGTAGGAAGATGTCCTGTAGAGAGAAGACTGAAGCAAAACACAAGGCTCCGCCATCTGCTGATACAGCATGCTACCCCTTCCTTATTCTTTGTCTTGCTCTGACAAAAATAAAAGGCAAAAGCAAGTCAACAAACACTCTTGTTTTGTCAGTGTTTGGCCTGGCTAATGGACTCTATCTGCCGAGTATGCTTGGAGGGTAACCCCCCAGTCCTGACTCTGGGCCCCTAATTACATTGATGTCCACACTGAGGAGCACACAGCATCAAGTTTTTCTCTTCAGCAGTTTCACCATCAATTAAATTCAAGGCGGTGCCACGTTACTGCTTGCGCCAGCGGTTTACCGCGTTTAATTAATCAGTGCAGCGGTCCTGACTACCAGGTGGGGAGTTAGAGTCAGGGATTCTATAAAGCAAATTTCCCCTGGTATCTGACCTGGCGGATGCAGAGCACAGATCTGAGCTGAGTGGGGCCTGGCCCTGACGGACAGCGGCTAGGAGCCAGGAGTTGTCTGATAAGAGCACCACTGATAATGTCTCACTAAACGCTGACTTCCTCTCCCTCCATCCCTTCCTCTTTGTCCTGGTAAACTGGATTATTTTAAAACCAACATGTAGCTCAGAGAGAACCTTATAAACATTTATTTATTTTGACCAATTTGTGGGCCAGAATCCCACTTCTAGGATGTTACTCAAAGGTAAAAAATAATCACAGATATGGCCAATCTCAGACAGGCCCTGTTTCCCAGACCAGGTGGTTTCTATGGCAACAGGCTCCTCCCCCGGGAGCCAAGCTCTCCTCTGGCTAAAGAAAAGCAGGCACCTCGACAGAGACATCCAAAGCTCGGCTTATCCAGTATTATGAAAATCTCTTCCCCGCTCTGGGATTTCGGCTCTCCTGCCTTCCGCATCTGAGCTCAGGTGACCACCGTGCTCTGGAGTTAAGGTGGGCCTTTCTCTCCTTAACAAGCCTGAGTTTACTGAGGACTTCTGAGCTCAGGGCTTTAACCCAGAGGGTGATACTAAAGGAATCTGGGCACTTTAGCAGAGAGCTAGAGAGGGGAAGCAGAATTCGCTGCCCCAAATATGCCTTGTTGGGATATTGACTATTTTAAGTTGGTTATTTTTTAGAAACCAATGACTTAGGAAAAACCTTGGACCTTCCCCCTAACTGCCTAAAAGAATTTAGAAGGCTTGATCCCGGAAGGGAGCCATTATCATAGACTAGAGGCCCAGAGCATGAAATTTTTGAATGGGTAGAGGTAGGCGGGGGGAGGGGGTCCCCTCAGCCCAGCCTGTGCCCTCTCCAATCCAGCGAACCCCTCATGGGATGTCCGACTGCCGGGCTTAAACTGGCAGTTGGACATCCCTCTCACAATCCTGGACTGCTGGCTCCTAACTGCCACCTCCCCCCACCCCCGCCACAGCCTGGTCACCCCCAACTGCCCCCCTCTGCTGGCTTGGTCACTCCTAACTCCCCCCCTGCCCCATCGGCCTGGTTGCCCCCAACTGCCCCCCCATCGGCCTGGTTGCCCCAACTGCCCACCCTGCCAGTCTGGTTGCCCCACGCAGCCTGCTTGTTCAGTCGTTTGGTTGTCCCTCACTAACCCCCCTGCCAGCCTGGTCACCCCACGCAGCCTGCTTGTTCAGTTGTTTGGTCGTCCCTCACTAACCCCCCTGCTGGCCTGGTCACCCCACGCAGCCTGCTTGTTCAGTCATTTGGTTATCCCTCACTAACCCCCCTGCCGGCCCGGTCATAGGCAGCCATCTGCAAGGGTGTGACAGTCAATTTGCATATTACCGCTTTATTATATAGGATAACCAGAGTTTTAATCTTTAGTGTGGGGTATACAGGGAGGAACCTACCAAGGCCCTTTTGTTCAAAGTCCTCTCTGTGTCCTATTATTAAAGACAAATCTGGCAAACATTTATTTACCAAACTTTTGCTTTTCCATTGCCATGTGAATTGACTTCCTCCACATTGAAGTCCCAAACCAAAACCACCCCACCCCTTCTCCTGCACCCACCATGGCATACGTAAGCCTTAAGTTCCTGAGGGAGGTGTCCTTGCCCCATAATCTTACGGAGCTCCCATATGTACAGACATCATAAGATTGGTCATTTTATCCATAATCTGCCTCATGTCCATTTGATTATTACACCATCTAGAATAACTTAGAAGGAAAATTATTTTTCCTCCCGGACAATATCCTTGGTATCTGAGGTTAGTGGAACTTGCCATCACCTGCAGGAGGCTGCCTCCCGACACATGTAATCAGAAGAGAATAGTTTCCTAAGCAGCATGTGTGGCACCATGCCACATGGATCACTCATAACCCAGTATCACAACCCTACCGCAAATGTCAGC
The DNA here is from genome assembly GCF_963259705.1 of Myotis daubentonii. NCBI lineage: Eukaryota > Metazoa > Chordata > Mammalia > Chiroptera > Vespertilionidae > Myotis > Myotis daubentonii. Next base: position 53,656,022 of record NC_081844.1, read on the forward strand.
ATGAAGCTGTAATTAAGGCACGGGCTCTGGAGATACATCTGTGTTTGCTCTATGTTCAGGTTGCTCATTGCTTCTGTAAGTACATTTGTAAAATATTACCTCATAAGGCTGTCATGATGACTATTAGTAAATGCATAGTGTGTAAGAGCCTTAGCACCCTGCTGAAACACAGCAAGTCTCAAGTTACTATCATCAGAATCTGTGTGGTGCAGTGACAGAGAGTGTGGGCTCTGGTGCCACGGTGGATTTGAATCCTGGCTCTGCCAAGGATGACTTTGACTAAGTAATTGAACCCCTCTGTGCCTCAGTTTCCTCCTCTGTATAATGGGGGTAATAACTTACTTCATAGGATAATTGTGAGAATTAAATGGTTTACTCTAGGGAGTGGGTGGGTGGGTGGGTGGGGAGGGATAAACTGGGGAATTTATATGCATATATGCATAGTCCAAGGACACAGGCAATAGTGGGTGAAGGCCTGGGAGTGGAAGGGGTGGGGTGTAAGGGGTCAATGCAAGAAAACACAAAAGGGACACATGTAATACTTTCAACAATAAAGATAAAATTTTAAAAAATGGTTTAATCTATGAAGAGAACCTACCACAGTGCCTGACATATAGTAAGTACTCACTACATGTGTAGTAGAGTATTTAGTTGTAGTAGTACTGCCAACACAAGATTTATGAGTTCTTTTAAGAATGACTAATGACTCATTTTGTAATACTAGATCCTGGTTCATGTAGGGATTCAATAAACATTTATCTTTGGGAAGAATGGACCGGTAATACAATACTCCCCATTATTTATTTTCTTATGGCAAATAAAATAAATCAATAAATCAGAATGGACAGAATCATGCGAAATCAGAAGAGATAGATAGATACACTTTTATCATACTCGCCTGGACACAGCCTCCCTCAGCCTTCTCACCACTTGGTGCTGGTGTCTGCCAGCACTTTGACACCAGGTCAGCAAGAGGCTGGAGTGTTACTTTGTTGCTCTTGGTGAGTCCTCTCACCAACTCCTGATGCCAGGCCAGCCCCAGGAAAAAAGGTCTCTGCTCAAGCTCATCTGCTCCTTGTTCTTGTATGAACAAAATTCGGGGTTCTATGGAAAGTACCTCCCTGAGTGATCTGATCATAAATTCCTGCTGGGCAGTCACACCCCAGGCCTAGAGTTCTTTAGTGAGAGCTTTTAAGCCAGCCCTGTCCCTTGTTCTTGTGTGTGTGTGTGTGTGTGTGTGTGTGTGTATTGTTGTTGTTTTGTGGTGCAAATAGGTCCAAATTTTTTAAGCTTTTAATAAGGTTGAGAAACATTTCACATCACTTAGCATAATATGCCTAACTCAAATGAGGTAGTTAAGTAAACATACTACCCATTTTAATTCAGAAGCATGGGTAAACAACATACTCGTAAACAGTAAGAATTGGAATTAACCAAAGGTTTGGGGCCCTCTCTCATTCTAATCAAAGGAAATAAAACTTAAACTTTCTTTTTTAAAAAATTGCATAAATTTATCTTTGTTTTTTACACTTTCGTTTTTAAAATATTTTTATTTTATTTTTAACTATACTTTTATTGATTTTAGAGAGGAAAGGAGAGAAAGAAACATCAATGATAAGAGAGAATCATAGATCAGCTGCCTCCTGCATGCCCCCCACTGGGGATTGAGCCTGCAACCGGGGCATGTGCCCTGACCAAGAACTGATCCATGACCTTCTGGTTCATAGGTCAATGCTCAACCACTGAACCACACAGACCAAGCTACACTTTCTTATTAGATGCAGTACAGTACACCTCTTCCAAGTTGGCATCCTTTTCTTCAATATGATAGTAAAGTGAGTACAATACTTAATTCAAGCGAGGGCTCCACTTCTGCCTGTTTTAGTACAAAACTAGAGGCCCAGTGCACAAATTCATGCATGGGTGGGGTCCCTCGGCCTGGCCAGCGATCGGGGCCGACCAGGGCCGAGGGAGGTTGGCCTGTGGGGGGAGGGGCCGTGGGAGGTTGGCTGTGGGAGTGCACTGACCACCAAGGGGCAGCTCTTGCACTGAGTGTCTTCCCCCTGGTGGTCAGTGCATGTCATAGCGCCCGGTTGACCGGTCGACCGGTCGTCCGGTCGTTCAGTTGCTTAGGCTTATATATATATAGATTATAAGACACTATTTTGTGAGAATTAAAATTACATGACATTTTTATTTTAAGCGGCAAAAACAAAAACAAGCACGTAAACAAACAACAAAAAACTTGAACGTGCCATGTGATGAAAAGTCATCCTTTCCAGGGAAGCAGAAAGTAGAGCCTACCACAAACAAGAGATGCTTAGTTAACGGAGGTTAAATTTAAAAGCACAGTTAAAATAATACAGCTTGACTTCTGAAAATACTAGATTTTATTCATCTCCCTGTGGTAATCAATAACCATACAATGGAGTTACCTATAGTTACCACATCTTTGAAATACCAGCCCTACCCCTGAAGGGTATTAACCCTCAAGAGAGCACATAATCTTATTAACTATCCTGTAATCCATTCCCTCACCTTGATTTCTCCAACCTTTATTACCTTCCCTCCTTAATTTAAAATGCATAAAAGAAGCTGCAAAACTTATTCTTGGGAGCATTTAAGATCTTGTTCCCTGGCATATGTTATCAAATAAACTCTTATAAAAATTCTCTACAGGTTTGGATGTTTCTTGCATGGATGTAAGAGGCCTGGTGCTTCATGTGGTCAATGACCAGTAGAAACGAGTCCTCTTTAGCCAGTGTCTCACCTTTAGAATCAGTGGTTTTTTTGAAAAGGTAAGGAGACATGCTCCAAAGTAAATAAATACTGACTTGCTTAGCTCTCCCCCTCAAGGGCTAGCAATGTGTCCAGGCTGTGTGCCAGGAAGCCACAGTGCCACCAGAGGTGAGGGGCAGGGGCAGGTGAATAGGGCCAGGTAGGCCCCAGCAGAGGGGGTATGCACACCAGTCAGGTCAAGCCTGCCAGGCCGAGGGTGTCCTGCCCACACCGTACACCCTGGTACCAGGCAAGCCACCTTGGTGCCAAGTGGAGCCATCCATGGCCTGAGGGCCAATGCTGGGGCACCCCACTCTTCCTTGATAATATAGTTCTTCTTCCTGTCTCTCTTCTTCCCCTTTTCTCCTGCTCTATCCTTACTCCCCATCCATTTCCTTCATTCAATAAGCTTCTACTTTAGCTTCTACTATGTGCTGGGCACTGTACTGGAATCTACATTCGGTCACTATCCTTAAGGAATTTATGCACTTTCATGAGAGAGACAAACATAAAATCTCAGTTAAGCAATCAATTAAATAAAGAAAAATAAGTTCACTCTCAAATAAATCATTTCTATCTGTGGCCTCCACCTCAGCCCCACCAAGGGTGCTCATGGGTATTGCTCCAGCGACTGGGATGGTGTTCGGAGGTTGATGATAATCCAGACCCTGGAATCAGACGACGTGTCTGCAAATCCCAGCTCTGACACTGACCAGCCGTGTGATTTGGGGGGAAATGTACAACCTCTCTGACCATCCTTTTCCTCATCTGTAAAATGGCGATAAAAGAGTTACACCTCAGCCCAGGCCATGTAGCTCAGCTGGTTACAGATTTGTCCCCACATGCCACAGTTGCAGATTCGATTCCCAGTCAGTGCACATACAGGAATCAACCAATGAGTGCATAAGTAAGTGGAACAACGAATCTCTCCCTCTTCCTCTCTCAAATCAATAGAAAATGAAAAAAATAAAGTTACACCTCAAAGATGCTTAGCACAGGGAACATCTGTAATACTTTCAACAGTAAAGATAAATTAAATAAAAAAGATGCTTAGCACAGGGCCTGGCATAGAGTAAAACTCAAAAGATGTCAACTATTGTTGTTGACTAGGGGTCAGCAACTTTCTCTCTAAAGGGCCCAACAGTACATCCTTTAGTCTTTGTGGCCACACAGTATCTGTTTAAACTACTCACTTCTTTCCTTGTTGTGTGAAAGCAGTCCTAGGTAATATGTAAGTGAAGGAGTATCGCTGTGCTTCAAAAACCTACATTTATATTCACTAAAATATTACAGAATATTATTCCTCCCCCCCACCCCCCAAAGCATTAAAAAATGTAAAACCACTCTTAGCTCACAGGCAGTGGGCGGGACTTGGCCCACAGGCTATAGTTCAGCCACTTCTGATCAAGCCTAATGAAATGGCTGGCACTTTCTTTCATGGATTTTGCTTCAAAAGAAAATCTACTTAGTGGGTCCATAATACCCTAATTCAAGACACAGGCCCCACTAACTCTAACAAGGTTATAAACCCATCCAAGGATGGTGAAAATCTCCTATAAGAAAAACAATACCTACAATTTATTTGTGCACAAGCAAAGATAAGTAAACACTATCGACAATTTACTTGTGCACAAGTTAAGAAATGGAAAAGAAAATCAGTTCCTTGGATGCACCATCGCCTGTGTTTTGTAGACAAAGGCACACTGTCCCCCACAGGCACAAAGATGAGCTGTGTGTACACTTCTCAGTGCTGTGCAGAGAAACCCAGCTGTAAGGTCTGCCCAGCGGGCCACAACACCCTTCAATTCTACACACAGAAGTGAAGAGAGACTGAATGTGTGGTGGGTAAAGAAGGCTACAGAAAATGAGAGCACGCAAGGACAGACCTGCCTGAAAACAGGCCAAGTCTCACCAACATAGAAATCAGATTGTGCCCTGGCTGGGTAGACCAGCTGGTTATAGTGTTGTGCTGATATGCCAAGGTTTTGGGTTCAATCCCCGGTCAGGGCATATACAAGAAGCAACCAATGAATGCATGAATAAGTGGAACAAAAAATTGATGCTTTTCTCTCTCTTCGTCTCTCTCTCTCTCTCTCTCTCTCTCTCTCTCTCTCTCTAATATCAATTTTGAAATATTTTTTAAAAATAAAAAATCTTAGAAAAAGAATAAATCAGATTGCATATGATTTTGTTAAAGAACAGGCAGAGCCCCCAGGAAATGCCACGTAATTCCTATCCCCCTTCTTTCCCTGCCTCCACCCCTGCCTATCTCCATCTATAGATGGAGATAGCACATTGTGTTCTCCTTTCCACTGCAATCTAGGAAGAGTTTTACTGTCTAGTATATGAAATGCCTCACAAGCCAAAAATTCTTTCTCTAATGCTATTTTAAAAGGCCATGTTCCATACACATAGCAATTAATAATTAAACTTGTTTCCCTTGACTCAAAGGAAATGCAAAGGCTTTCTTATGAAGCCATTCCAAGAGTCAAAACTGCTCTTGTACATCCTTAAAAAAACATGTGTTGCCAGGCTGGCGTGGCTCAGTGGTGAGCATCCTCGAGGTCGGATGTCAGAGTCGTGCCCTCTAACTCAGGGGGCTCTCCTCTGGGAACAGGGCCCGGACACAGATGTGTACACATCGTCTGAGTCATAGATAACCTGCCAACTCCCTTCAGCATTGCCTCTGTTTTAACTGCTATCTGATGAAGAAAGCAAGCAAAAACCTCTTTAGAAGAGGAAAAGTGAGGAACTGGGATCTGGCAAGGAACCCTGGCGAGGATGTCCCCACCGAACCCAATGCTCCTTTCCTACCCATCAAGTACACAAGCCCAAGGTCAAAGAACCTGGCCTTTTCTTTCGTCTTTACCCCACCATGTGCTGTGGCATTGGTGCCTCTAAAGCAGGGGTGGGGAACTTCCGGCCTGTGGGCCATATAAGGCCCGAGAAATCATTTGGTCTGGCCCTGCCAAGGCATTAGGGGTGAATTAATTAAATGGTTGACCAAATATAGCAGCTAATTTTTAAGTTGAGAATTCTGTATGGTCCTCGAATGATGTTATAAATATCCAAATGGCCCTTGGCAGAGAAAAGGTTCCCCACCCTGCTCTAAAGGGGTAAGAGCCACCCCTGTGTCAAGTGGCTCTCCAATCTCAGACCAAGACCGTGGGCATTAACTCCATCACTTTCCAATCCCACAGTGGGGCTCCGTTCTTGCCCACAGCTCCAGGTCTGGCTCCTCACCCACCCCCTGCTTGCACTGGCCGGGCCTCTCCCTCCACCAGTTACTGGGAGCAGGAAGGCACAAGACCCTCCATCCTTTTATAGAATCAGAGGCATTGAAAGTTGGAAAGAACCATAGAGATGATACAGCCCCGTGGTTTTAAAGCCACAAAAACTTTCTCTGAAGAACTGGTCCCAGTCCCGGGGGCCCTGCCAACAAGGTCAGCTCACAGGTTGGCAGGGTCCCTGAGGCATCTCTTCAGAGTACCTGGAGCTCGGTGGCCATATCCAGTCCGATCGCCATCATATAGACCAGTGGTTCTCAACCTTCCTAATGCCACGGCCCTTTAATACAGTTCCTCATGTTGTGGTGACCCCCAACCATAAAATTATTTTCATTGCTACTTCATAACTGTAATGTTGCTACTGTTATGAATCGTCATGTAAATATCTGATATGCGGGATGTATTTTCATTGTTACAAATTGAACATAATTAAAGCATAGTGATTAATCACAAAAACAATATATAATTACATATGTGTTTTCTGGTGGTCTTAGGCGACCCCTGTGAAAGGGTCGTTTGACCCCCAAAGGGGTCGTGACCCACAGGTTGGTGACCCACAGGTTGAGAACTGCTGATATAGACAAAGAAACAGGTCTGGGGAGAGGGCGTGACTCCCCCCACGCCATCCAACTAGCAAGCGGCAAAGAGTCTGACGCAGAACTCAGGCCTGGGTGCATGCCTCTCTCCAACTGCCGCCCTGCCCTCTCTTTACACGCAGACCTAGGAGTGGACATCTGTGCAGGCTGCCCGGTTACAGGATAAGGACGGAAGTTTTGTGGACATTGTTCCGTAACAGAATCGATTAGAAATACAACAAGCACAGGTTTTGCCAAGTGAGAATGAAAATACTATATTTGCAGAATAACAAACAGCTCTCATAGTAGAGCTTGAAGAGTTAATGGCTTAGAGTTGAGGAACATGCAAACTGGGCAGTCAAAGGGCAGGAGTTCCCAAGATGACTGAGAAACAGGAAGCCACGCCAGGGATGAGGACAGTAAAAGGCTAAAACTTGGCCCGTCCACATGGCCGAGGGCAGGGAAAAAATAAACCACGACATCCTGTTAGAAGGGGATTCACAGAGAAGGCAGACTCCTGGGACTGGAAAGAAAAAAAAGAGACAAGACATACCCAGTGGTTGGCAAACTGCGGCTCGCGAGCCACATGCGGCTCTTTGGCCCCATTGAGTGTGGCTCTTCCTAGGCCTTAGGAGTACCCTAATTAAGTTAATAACAATCTACCTACCTATATAGTTTAAGTTTAAAAAATTTGGCTCTCAAAAGAAATTTCAATCGTTGTACTGTTGATATTTGGCTCTGTTGACTAATGAGTTTGCCGACCACTGTGTAACTACTAGATGGAGGCTAAGTACTGTACCGACTTTGTATAGTTAAGAAGCTGTGTATCTTCAGAATGACCTTAACAATAAAAATCTGACACTAAAACAAACGCAGAAGAGTGGACAGTAAATCATTAGCAGTTAGCCTTTTAATCTAGTCAAATTTGACAACAGGCCAAAGTGAGAAAAGCACAGAGATTTACTCAAGACCTGTGCTGCTGGCAGGGCTGGCTGGCTGGCACGGTGGGGTCCCTTCTCTTTCATGCTCCCTGAAGGGCCTGGGTAGAAAAGCCATTCTATTTTTAAAAAGCTATTAACACATGTGTGTTTGTCCCCAAGAAGTGGGAGAACCCAGTCTTAATAGACTTGTCCAAAAAGCTTATCCTATCTAATAAAAGAGAAAAATGGTAATTGGCGTACGACGATACCCTTTTCATTGGCTAATCAGGGCTATATGCAAATTAACTGCCATCTAAGATTGGCAGTTAACTGCCAACAAGATGGCGGCTAATTTGCATATGTAGGCACAATGCAGGGAGGCGAAAGGGAAAGCAGGAAGAAGCCCCCTGCCACTGACAGTGATCGGAAACCCAGGGGGGAGCTAAGACTGGGGGGCAGGGCAAAGGCGGTCCTGGGGCTGCCTTTGCCCTGCCCCCCAGCCATGATCAGAGAATCAGGCGCCTTTGCCGCCCTGGCCAGTGATAGCAGGAAGTAGGGGTGGAGCCAGCGATGGGAGCTGGACACGGTCGAAGCTGGCAGTCCCGGGAGCTAGGGGTCCCTTGCCTGGGCCTAAAGCGAAGCCCACGATCGCGCGGCCGCTGCAGCTGCAGGTCCCCGCTGCCCGGGCCGGACGCCTAGGCCAGAGGTGTTAGGCCTGGGCAGGGGCGGAGCCTGCAACCGCGGGGAGCTGGGGGTCCCCTGCCCAGGCCTGACACCTCTGCCAGAGGCCTCAGGCCTGGTCAAGGGGCCTATCCGGTGATTGGTGATCGGAGGGTGATGAGGCTCAACTCCTCTGGCCGAGGCATCAGGCCTGGGCAGGGGGCTGAGCCGGGGATTGGGGGGATATGATGGTCCCCTTGCCCAGGCCTGAAGCCTGGGTCAGAGGCGTCAGGCTTGGGCGGGGGTCGGATCAAGTGATCAGAGGGAGATGGGGGTCCCCTGCCCAGGCATGATTCCTGGGCCAGAGGCCTCAGGCCTGGGCGGGGGCCAGAGCCAGTGATCAGGGGGAGATGGGGGTCCCCTGTCCAAGCCTGACACCTCTGGCGGAGGCGTCAGGCCTGGGCAAGGGGCCGATCAGGCGATCAGAGGGTGATGGGGGTCTACGCCTCTGGCCAAGGCATCAGGCCTGGGCTGGGGGCCAATCCTGCGATTGGAGGGTGATGGGGGTCAACGCCTGAGGGCTCCCAGTATGTGAGAGGGGGCAGGCTGGGCTGAGGGACACTCCCCCCCACACACACACACCCAGTGCACGAATTTCGTGCACCGGGCCCCTAGTTCATTATAAAAACAGATGTCGTTTCTAGTTTTCTGTTCCTGCCACCGGCCAGGGCTCTCCACGCAGCATTCTGGGACCTCTTTACCCAGCCTTCCTGTGGCCTCCGGCTTTGGTTCTCGCCTCCATCATCCATTCTGTCTCTCTGTTTCTGGATTTTCATGTATCAGTCAACCCACTACTGCATTCTGAGATCTTAAATCCAGAGAAAGAGGTGGCCTCTCCTTAGTAAATAGCAAAATTACTGGGTCTTCATGAGGGAGGTGTAAGCTCCTCACTGGGCACTTGGCTCCCAAGGTCACACTGCAAATGTCACAATCCCTAAGGATTTATCTATTTGCTTGCTTGGTTAGAGCTGCCTCCCCCACCAACCAGTAAACGCCACTGTGTTTTAGCTAATAGGAGGATGGTGGGGAAAGTGTCAAGGAAAGGGAGGAAGGAGAGAGGGTGATAATCACAGGGCAGTAGGATTAAGAAAAGGGTAAGGGGGGCTTTTATTTTAAAGTCATGTTTTTAAAAAAATATATAGCTTACATATAGTAAAATTTGCTCTGTCTATTGTTCAAGTCCATGAGTTTTGACAAGCATGCAGTCTCGGAACCACTGCCCTCCCCACACAGTCCTTCTGCTAAGGGGCTTTTTGCAAGTCCTTCTGCTAAGGGGCATCCAATCTCCCAGGATGGATTAGAAGTCAGATAGAAGGGAAGCCACGCTAAAGGAGAAAATGATGGAGCCCAAGAGGGAAGGAAGGGTTAGCTGAGGGGGTGAGGCCCTGGAGTGGGCAAGGAGGCAGAGGGCCACTCAGCAGGGGTTCATTCTAGTGAAAAGGAACGTTTCCCTCCTTCCTATGAAGTGGAAGAAAAGATGAATGCATTCAGGGTCTATGATATATTTTGGGAGTGAATTCCTAATGTCCTGCCAGCAAAACCATTTCCTGCTCGGCAAGATGTTAACTGTCATATTCCATAACCTCCGCCTTGGAGGTATTCTTTCCGATTGCAATTACCGTCCGCAGGACTCACATCACAGGGTAGCGCAGGCACGGGGCTGGTTTGTTTTGGGCTGTGCGCCCAAATTCTGCTGCCATGCAATCCTGCAGCAATGTCAGAACTAACGACTTCAAAATTCTCGTGTTAAGTGCATCTGCATCTTTTCCTGCACCAACCAATGGAAAAACCTGGCAGCAAAAATGGCTTAAATCCCCATAAATGCATGTGACAGCTGTAAATGACTCGCTGCTGAAGAGCTAGTCCGTTCTACAGACACGTCCTCGGGGCATGATTTGGCAGAAGAGATTTGCTACTCATCTTGTTATACTTTTCACTTAAAAGCACCTGGAAGCGAAGTTCCCTCCTAACCTGCTGCTCTTTGCAGGAGGATGCTAAACCGTAATTCTAAAACTGTGGGTTTCAAGAGTGGATTGGGCATCAGGCTGGGTTTCAATCAGCTTGTTTAAACAATGAAATCAAATAGAACACAGCAGAGGGCTGAGTGTGACCTCATGCAACTTTTGTTTCCTTGAAATATACGCCTGTAAACCACATCGTAACATATGTTTGTGCTGTGGATCACAGTCACGGTCACATGTGGGAAATTTGGGTGTAGACGTATGTATATGGATCCTCTATTAATAGTGAGATACCTGAGCAGGGTACTTCTGAATGTCCAGTATCTATTATATATGGTTGTTGAAAAGATTAAAGAGAGAAGTCATGGAAAGCATATGGACTGTGCCTGGTTAACAGTCAATGCTTAGTATTATAATTTCTTTCCCTCTCTAGATCTATATCCAAAATTTTTGTTTCCTAAGACCTTTCTTCTGAGCCCAGAACTGTGAACCCAACAGCCTGCTTGACATCTCCACATGGTTGTTCCACATCATCTTCAGCTCAGCAATCCAACCTTGAATTCAACTCATCACCACCTTCACTCTCCAGTTCTCACCCCTCCCACTGCCACTTCCCGTCCCCAAGTGCACAGACCCTTCTGCTGCTCCTCCTGAATTCACTCTCCTATGAGAGGTGCCAGGACCTCATAATGTGATCTTATTAGGAAATGGGTCTTCACAGAGGTAATCAAGTGAAAATGAGGTCATTAGGATGGGCCTTCATACAATCTGACCGGTGTCCTTATGAAGAGGAGAAATTTGGACACCGAGACATGCATAGAAGAAAGACACAGGGAGAGCACCATCGACAAGCCAAAGAGTGCCAGAGGCTAGCAGGAGCTAGGGACAGTCACAGAACAGATTCTCCCTCACAGCCCTCAGAAGGAACCAACCCTGCCCACATACCTGACATCAACATCAGTCCACGTTTCTCTGCCTATCACTAAAGGTCCTGTTTGATTTGGCCCCATCCTCCCTATTGAACCTAATTCCCACAGCTTCTGGGCAGCCCCCTCCAATAACACAGGTCTCCCTGCTAATCCCCATCTGGACGATGGCTCTCCACCTTTTCTTGGGATGTTCCCAACAGCCTATTATGCCCTACCCACTTCTCTCTTCCACCTGAACTTGCACATTCTTTAAGCACGAACTGTAGTCCTTCTTCCTCAATTATACTGTCCCTGACTTTTTGGCCAATGGTTGTCTCCCTCTTCTCTGAACTGTCATACTTGTCCTCTGTATCATGTAAGTTGACACTTGATTATGTCCTTTTCACATAGTTTCCTCATGTGATATTCTTGGGTCTAGAGTTAAATTTTAAGTGACTAACTTCTATTGCAAACCACTTTTCCAGACACCTTCCTACATTTGCTTTTTCAATAAAACTATTACTGCATGATTTTATCATTTGTTATACAATCAAGTATCACTGAGCATTTTGGTTAAGTGAGAAGGATGCCCTAGGTCAGTGGTCGGCAAACTCATTCGTCAACAGAGCCAACTATCAACAGTACAATGATTGAAATTTATTTTGAGAACCAAATTTTTTAAACTTAAACTATATAGGTAGGTACACTGGTATTAACTTAATTAGGGTACTCCTAAGGCTTAGGAAGAGTCACACTCAAGGGGCCAAAGAGCCTCATGTGGCTCGCGAGCCGCAGTTTGCCGACCATGGCCCTAGGTGCGAGTCCTAAATCTTCTGTTACTGGAAAAATCGCTGAACTTCTTGGAGCCTCACTTTCCTTACCTTTAACATGTTATGTCTCAGAGTCATTATAAAGATAAGATAGAATAATTTATGTGGAAGTGATTTTTTTAAGGTAAAGATTTGCTCAAATGTGAGACTAAATCATTCTATCATCTCAGTGCCAAGTTAGCTCAGCTAGTTAACTGCTACGCTGATGAAATTATGGGCTTGACCCTCATGAGCTGGTTCATCTGGATGCATGCCACAGGGGCCAATAAATTTCATGACTAATAAAGAGTGAGGAGAGGGATGGAGAAAACTGTAAAGCACGTCCTGGTGGGTCAGCAGGGCTATCTTCACGAATAAAAGATAGAAAGCTTATAGTCACCCCCCGTCTATCTTAAGGCATGCAGCATCCCAGGCTCTCAGAAGAAATAACTGACAGTCCCTGACATAATCAGCTCTAGCGCAATAAATCCACAAGGTTATGCCTAAGTGAAGAGGTTAATGTTTTGTTTTGGGGTTGTTATTTTCTGTTTGTTTGTTTTTTCTGTAACTGAATTCCAGAAACTGGGTTTCAGACTGAAAGCTAACCAAGAATTGATAAAATATGCCTGCAATACACAGGCAAGTCAACCTCTGTCAACTTAAGACTCTGAATATGGTTCATCCCTTGAGCATCTTGAATTAAGGAAGAGACAAACCCTCGCCCCAATTCTAATGAAGATGAGCTTTAGTAATATACAGAGTCCATATTCACATGCCCCAAACCAACAAGTTTTTTTTGCAAAACCAGCCATATGAATTTAGATTTTTTTTCTATTTAAATGTTTCTATTTTAAAGGGGTTGAATTAACTTTTTCTTTACCTTTGGTATTTGTTCCACAAAACTTATACGCTGGCCAGAGATTTCAAGTGAATCAAGTGGTCATTTTTAAGTTGTAGGTGTCAAATACAGCATGCATATTAAGAGTATAATTATTGTAGCAGTCAGGATGTGTAAAATTCAGAAAGCTGGACCATGGATTTCTAGGAACTGAAAAACAGACCTAGGACATAAGCAGGAGTTCTGAGTGTTCCCATTTGGAATGACTCCCTCCCTCTGGTCTGCTGGTGAACTCCAGTCCCCTTGATCAGCCACCCACAGATACCAGCTGAAGGGCTGAATAATGGAGACTGAAGATTAAACTACTCATAGAGAGAACAGGCAGCACTTCGGTGAATGCACTTATCCAAGGGACTTGAAGAGAAAATGGTTAGGGAAGAAAGCCTAGGAGAAGTAACCTATTTAGTTCTATCTAGATTTGGTTTTAGTACAGAGCATCCTATGTACATTAAGCCCCAAATATGCCAAGAATATTTTTGTATCATATTACAAATGAAAACCAGCTCCCATGCAGATGGAATTCAGAATTTCATCACCCAACCAATCTGTCTTCCTCCTATTACGGAAACTACTTTAACTATTTAAAGCAAATTCTTCATTATTTCCCATTCTTGATATTGTAAAGGCTTTTTAGAAAGTAATATGAATTTGAGCTGTAATAGATGTTTATTAACCAGTCAGAAACAAAACAAAAAAAGATTTAGAAACTTTGTTTAAGCAAAACAGTGTATGTGGAATACAAGTAAAATCCTTCTAGAGGAAATCCCTGAGAAACCCAGTTTGTTTTCTAGCCATGACATTGTATTAAAGATGAATAAAAGACAACTTCTTCCGTGGAGTCTATAGATGAAGTGGAGATATTACAGTAAACCTCACAAGAAAAAGAAGCACTTTGCACAGGGCCCCCCCCCCCCCCATACCCTTCACTCCAACCCCATCCCTTTCCAAGCTCTTAGATCTTTTATGGTTTGGTGGATGGTTTGGCTTTGAGTGGGATTTAGCCTTGAGGCATGAACTGCTTTGTACTTCAGGTTTCTCTACTGAGACATTCAGGGAGGGAGGAAATGAAGGGCCCTCAAAGGGTAATTGATGTTTGATGGCCGAATATAGGGAAAAAGCAAAACGATTGCAGTCTGCCTCCGCTCATCCTTCCTCTAAGCAAATGGCACCCTGTCACATCACTTCATTGTACAACATGACAATGTGACTTCCGTATGACCTGGGGCAAATAGAACATTTGTCATTTAAGGCTCATTTGTTGCAGAGTGTAACAGATGGATGAAGCATCGCTTCTCTGAAATGGAAATAGTTTTGTAAAAAAGAATTCTTTCTAATGGTACAGGAATCTGGAGACCATGTTCTGTAACCATTAGTGAAATTTGGTTTTGATCAGTGGCTTAATTATTGGCTTAGATTTAGAAGAGAAAGACACTGAGTCTTGGCCATTTGTTTTCTGCAGCAACCAAAAAGGCAACATTCAGCCCATTAGAGTACCTTTTTATCCACTTTCCTTGGTGACTTCTGATTGGCCATGCTAAAAAGGGGGGATCCAAAATGTGTGCTTACATTTCATGAGAGGTTCACTCTTACAATCTCCTTCTTTGTCTAACGTGGCAATTATTTAGCCTTTCACAAGTAAAATCTAAGGCATGGGGTTAGGGTGTCCCAAAATTCACGCAAGATTTGCAAATATAGAAGCAGCCCTGGACATATGCCAAACAACAAAGAGGAGCCAGCTGCCCCAAATCTGCAAGGAGATAGTTCACTCACCAACACCAAGGAGATTACTACCCACTGAAATAGCCTGTGTGCTGCTAAGGCAAACTATACCTAATCTTGAATTACAAAAAACAAAAGAAAAGGGGGGGGTAAGAACTGACCCTGAAGCTTCCCTTCTTTTGATTATCCTGCAAGTTCCTGCCCTTTTCCTTTCCCCTCCTATGCTTCTAGTTCACTATTTTAATTCCCAGCAGAATCATAACTAAGGCAGTCTGCCCAGCAAATAAGATAGATGGGCCCTTCCCACTAAGTCCCATAGTCAAGGAGATACAGGCAGCTAACAAGATGCAAATCTAATTCAATGTGGCTAATGCCTTTTTTTTTTTTTATCCCTAGTCAAAGGCCAAGAAAACTCACCCTTCTGGGAGGTTTTATTATATAGCTTTGACTCTATTGTTGAATGTGCAACACTAATTTAAATAAATTGCAAGTAGTCAGAAAAAGAGACAGTTCTTTGTTTAGTCTGAGAGGCTAGGACAGGTCCATGATTAAGGAGACCTGATCTCATCCTCTTAATTAAGGCAAAGCTCAAGGATATCTATCATTTACCCTCTGGTCCTTTTGGTGCTAGCCCACTTAACTATTGAACACATTATAGGAATAAAGCCAATCAACAAATAGGAGCTTGGGGTTAGGTAGCAAGTGTCACTTCATGCAGGTCATGTTGAAAGAACCAAGAACAAACACCTTTCACTACCAAAGGAAGCAAAGCTTAGGCCAAGGGACCATCTTTTTATATTTTTAAATATATTTTTATTGATTTCAGAGAAAGGAAGGGAGAAGGAGAGAGAAACATCAATGATGAGACAGAATCATTGATCGATCAGCTGCCTCCTGCACACCTCCTTCTGAGGATTGAGCCTGAAACCCAGGCATATGCCCTGATCGGGAATCACACCCTGACCTCCTGATTCATAGGTCAACCACTGGACTCAAGGGACCGTCTTGATTCCCTCAGGAAGCAGGTGTAGCTGGACAAGGGAAGAGGGTCCTACCATAGGGCTTGACCTGGTTTCCCAGGTGAGGAAGTCAGTGAACAGGTGAAAGAGGATGCTCACTAATGTTTGAAGAGACCACCCCGGCTTGAAAATTCCTTGAAGGCTTATGTTCTGCCTTTTACGCTATTGTACTTTTTCAGATCATAAAGCAGGGCCCTTGAAACATAATATCTGCTCAATAAGTCCTGTTGGCTGGCAGACTCAGCTTGAAAAACATCTTTCCTTTCTTCTACCTGATTGGACAGAACAAGTTAAACACAACTGAGTCTATCTAATCTTTCACATTCTGGGTGTTATGTCAGATCTCTCTTTTCAGGTGTCTTAAACTGAGAGGTTTCATTTTGTTTGCTTTCTGGACCTCAAAGTCACGATCCCTGAAGGTCAGCAATGAGAGGCCCGAAATGCTCGTCCGGATCCTGATGGGAGATACCCAGCTCAGCAAGACATTGCCTCTCAGGATATTTCCGTTGAAACGAATGACTACATTTAAACGAAAAAAGACACCCTTCAACGGCAGGCATTCTGAAACCTGAGCAACACTTACAATAAGGAGATGGTGATTTAAAAGGCTAATCACCTCCCAGAACTGCAGTTGCCTCCAGCACACTTCTACAAATTGCTCTGGATCCAACAGCCTGCACTTCTTAGGCTGAGTCATTGCACTGAATCGGCAGCCACAGCTTCTATTGGAGCACATTTACACTGTCATAAATTAATAAAGATGCTGACAGACACGGTATTCTTGTCTGACTCAGGACACATCCTAATCTTCCTGGCCAGCCCTTCTGCCTAAATAAATTTCACCTAGACATCCAGTGTGTTATAAAAAAGAACATAGTGGAAATTCTAGGGTGAGGATATTTCTGTCCAAGGATTAAGATGAGATTCCAAGTCAGGATATGCAAAAATAATCGTTTTCCATAGGAAGGAACCAGTATTAGTTAGACAAAATGTTTGCCAACAAAAGCTCAGTTTCTGAGGTTGAATTTCCACTAAACGCTCAAAAAATACATAAAAGCTGCCTGGCCAGTAAACAGTGACTCAGTGCCCTAGGATTTATTCCCTTTCATTTCCCCTCTACTTACTTATCTCTAAGGTTCCACTTGCCAATTCTTCGAACTCCAAGACCAAATACTATCCATATGAAAGACCATCCTCTTCCAGAGAAGATAATAAGCTAAACACACAGATGACTGGTAGGGGCTCTTTCAGACCTGCCAACTAGCAGGTCAGACTTAAGGTCTAACACATGACAGTATAAGAAATATGTTGGCGATATAGTATGACAGTAACTCAGCCTTGACTCAAGACTTTTATGATAGTAGTCTCTGAGAGGCTCCTCAACCAGACACTGGGCTGTATTTTCTCATGAAACCCAAAAGGAAAGCCATCATTGTTCCATCTGCATCATTAGCAGCAGCTACAAAAGCATCCTGCCAGCACCTGCCAACATAAACCTTTAGAGCCTGTACAAATCAAGTGAAAATGCCCTTTGGGAATCTGTAACCCAAGATGGATTTGGTGTAAACCACGAATGGAGAGGGGAGAAAAGAAGAAAGTTGTGAAATGTTTTCTTCCCAGATTTCAGGATGGCATTTTTAAAGGTTCCTTGTGCATTGTTGGATTACCCTATTGAGTTATCTCTAGTGAACAGGCAAATTCGCACCAAGCAGCACTTGGAGAGGTGGTGAGTTACTGCTGCTCAGAAAAGGCCAAATAAACAGATTACTCATGAAACCCAAGGTCAATATCCAGTTTTTTTCCAAAGTAGTCAGTGAACAGAAATTCAAAGGGCAGAATTCAACCCAACGGCAGACCAAAGAAAAGGTCAGAGTGTATGCTGCTAATTTTCAAGGAGACTCCCTAACCCATTTATATTCATACTAGAGGCCCAGTGCACAGATTCACGCATGGGTGGGGTCCCTCAGCCTGGCCTATACCCTCTCGCAATCCAGTACCCGCTGGGGGGTGTAGTAGTGTGTGAAGCGAAGCAGCAGGCAGTCGGGGAGGAGTCCAAGCCCTGACCAGCGCTGTGCTGCTCCCACTAACCCTGACCCCGCTGCGCCTGCCCGCCGCCACTCAGGTAGCCACAGAGGTGGGAGAGGCTTGCACTGCCGCAGCTGCGCTCGCCAGCTGTGAGCCCAGAGTCTGGCACCCGAAAGGTCAGCAGAGCAGTGCTCCTGCTGTGGGAGCGTACTGACCACCAGGAGGCAGCTCCTGCGAGAAGCATCTGCCCCCTGGTTGTCAGTACGTGTCATAGCAACTGATCAAACAGTCAACCGGTCGAATGGTAGAAAAGCCAACGGGTCGCTTAGGATTTTATATATATAGATTTTATAAGAAGATCCTTCTGCTTGTGTTTCAATATGAAGCAGAAAAAAAAAAAAAGCTGACCAGACAATCAGGAAACCATGCAAGTCAACATTCAAATGATGATGCAGGAGAAATAATTCCAGATGTAGGTGCCACATTTAATTTTGAAAGATACAATGGAATTTCCAATAGAGGATTTAATAGACACAGAATTTTCCAGAAAAATAAAGGCAGGATTTGGAAAAAAAAAAAGTTCTGAGAATACAGATAAGGGGACACTGTCCTCTAAACAAACCTTGACACTGAAGAGTACTATTCTAGATTCCACGATCCCAAGTAAAGTCATCGTAGGTACCTCCATGGGATAGTATGGAAAAGGGGCAAAAAAAAAAAAAAAAAAAAAAGAGAGGCTACAGGGAAAAGAATAAGAACTGGTGTTAACCTTCTGTACCCAGGGGGAATTACAGGAGGAACAGATTTGGGGTTCATAAAATGCTTTGAGTCTGACAGGCATTTCATGCTCCAAACCTGCCTGTCTATCCCCAACCCTCTATCTGAGTTGTGAGCAGCATGAAGTTTTCAATATGGAGCATGTACTTTTCAGAACACATCTATCAAAAAGAGTCCATATACCAGTCCAGATCGTGACCGAATTATCTCGCCATGAAGACATTTCATTAGCTTAGGTGGCCTACCTTGACTCAGCCAAATCCATATTTAACCAAGGGAGGGGGATGGAAGAAGGAGTTTTTGTTTGTTTTTAAAAATTGATGTTTAATTGCTGTACCTAAATTTGAAGAAGGAAAGGTAATGTTTGTGTGTCACAAAGAATTCAGTGAAATGTTTTGCATCTTTGGTTAATGCTGTGGTAGTCAAAGTATTCTAAATCATTCCTGCTCTTGTGTTTCTTACAGTTGAACGGCAGGTACTAGGTCTGCCAAGGATGAAGTCAGGTGGAAATCTGAGACTAGAGGTCAAGTAAAACTGGGAGGCAGCGAACAGAGCACAGTGCCTCCTCCCACCCCTGGGAAAGGAACCCGGAAATGCAGGTTGTCATGCAATAATACCCACAACTATATTCTTATGACACTGAGGTAAAGGTTAATCTCTATTTTTAGAAGAAAATAAGCTATAAGCTATTTACTGAAAAAAGGCATTGGTGTGTATACGGCTGCAGAACCACCACCCTCCCACTCGAAGGACTAACCCAATCTTTGGATGCCTGGAATTCTAAGTGCTCTAAAATTAACTATTAAAAACCCATTTTAACCTAAAGCTGTCTCTGTTCACAAATTAATGCTGATGGTTTTGCAGGGGGTGGGGGGGTGTGTGAAGGGGAGAGGATAGAAGAGGTGAAGAAGGAACCAGTTGCTCTATACTAGAGTCTATAGGGTTGAACTACAGGGGGAACGGATTTGGGGTTCATAGAATGTTTGCGTCTGACAGGCATTTCATGCTCCAAACCTTCCTGCCCAGCCCCAGCCCTTTCATGAAGTGTTCAATACGGAGCATGTACTTTTCAGAACACATCCATCAAAGGGAGTCCTGAAAAGCCTCAAAAACCCACATCCCCGCCTCCAATAAGCCAGAACTGTAGTATGAACTTGGGCAGAGAATAAAAGTTGAGACTAATAGGGAGGAAATCTATTTGAGCAGTTTTTGGGAAATGGCCAAAATTTAAGAAGGGGGACGGGAGAGGAACTATAGTTTTCAAACATTAAAGCTACTGCTTTAAGATTGAAGAATATCCCCCCCCCCCCCCCCCCCCGCCTCCGTGCAAAAGGATGTTAAAAGCTTTACTTCCGAAGCTTTGCGCTACACTCTTTAAGGAATGGCAAATGGTTCCCACCCCCGGAGACCTCCGCCGGCCCAGCCTGGGAGCGAGGCAACGTCAAGGTCGAGCCCCACGGACAGCGCCAGCAGCCGCCGCCCCCAGCGCCAGCTCCGGCTCCAGGGTGGCTTCTAACGCCGAGCCGGGAGCCCAGCCAGGATCCCAGCCGGGATCCGGAAGAGTGTCTGCAGGCTTCCCGCACACCTCCGTCCGCCCAGACCTCGCCCCGGGCCGGTTCCAGGAGGGCAGGGCCAGGCCTGCGGTGCGGCGGCGCTCAGCCTGCACCACCGCCCGAGCCCTGACTTACTGCGAGACCGGGGCGACTCTGCCTCGGCCGCTGTGGCCCCGCCAGGGCCGGGGTGCTCGCTCACCCCGGGGCAGAGGACCCGGCGCGGGCGCAGCTCCCGCCCGCCGCCTCCTCTCCGCAGCGCAGCCCGGTCCTGCCGTCCGCGGTGCCTGAAGGCTATGGCCGGCGTTTCCGAGCGCTAACCTGAAGTCGGGACTACACACCAGCGGAGGAAAGTGGCCTCCTGGCTGGGCTCGGAAGGGCCTCATCTCGGAGCCCTGCGTCCCAGACGGGCCTCTGGTGGGTCGTTTCCATTCTGCGCTCAGGCCTGGAGCGCGGACATCTGTGCTCCATACGCCGAGAGGCCGAGGCAGGTCCTGGACGGCACGTTGCCGCTCGCGCCGAGGCAGGTCCTGGACGGCACGTTGCCGCTCGCGCTCGCTCCAGACCCGGCCTGGCAGCTAATCCCCACGACGCACGAGAACAACACAACATGCACGTTGGTGCCCAGTTCCAGAAAGATTTCCAGTGCGATGACTCAAGGCTCCCGCGGCCAGCCTCCGGGAAGGGCCAATCGCAGCCCAGGGGCGCAGGGGAAAGGGGGCTTGGCTCCCTTGGCAGGTCGGCTCCCCTAAACGCGCCCTGTAAACACAGATGCAAACTGTCCTTTCAGGGGAAGCGACTGGAGTCTGATGGGGCCCAGAGAGCAGAAAAGGGGCAGCCTTCATTACAGGCCGGCTCATTAAAAGCAACCACAACTCCTGAGTGTGAGAGAGGACAACGTCTCCGCGTTTACTTTCATTCTGGCAAATAGTCAACTACAGCACAACCAGCTCTGAAAATGATGAGGCATTTCTATTCCTCAGGGTCTCACTTTTTATGCTAAAATACTCCCCTCCTCTCTCCTCCCCTCCCCTCCCCTTTCCCTTCCCTCCCTCTCTCTTCTCTCTCCCTCCCGCCAATGACTTCCTTCCTCCTCTCTCTCCCTCCCTCCTTTCCTTCCTTTTCCCCTCCCTCCCTCCCTCCCTCCCTCCCTCCCTTCTTTCCTTCCTTCCTTCCTTCCTTCTTTCCTTCCTTTCCTTCCAGAAACATTTATGACTAACTCCTATATGTTGTAATAGATTGAGAGCAGAAAGTTGGAAAAAACCTGAAGCCTTTACTCTTAAGTGCCTTATTATTGGGGGAGGGTGGTGAGAAGGGGGGAGGAGGACCAACAATTTTAGTGCATTGTGCAATTGCTGTGATAGAGTGTGTGCCCAGAGGGTTACAGGAACATAGAAGCAAGTTTTAAATAATGCTGGAAATCAAGGAAGGCTTCCCAGAGGAGGCTGCATTTGAGTTTTGAAACCTGAGTAGACATCAGATAGAATGGGGGGAGAGAGAGAGCTAGAGAGAGAGAGAGAGAAAAGAGAAGAGAAGAGAAGAGAAGAGAAGAGAAGAGAAGAGAAGAGAAGAGAAGAGAAGAGAAGAGGAGAGGAGAGACAAGATCTGAACCATTGAATGGCTGCAGAAAGCAGGTGCAAGGAGCAAAGGTGAAAGATGTCTTATAAGGGGTGGCAAGGAGTCAGACCACACAGGTTTTATCTGCTAAGCTCTGGGATTTGACTTTTGTTTGGAAGCTATGGGGACACTCGGAAGGATTTTAAGCAGATGAGTGATTTGATTAAGTCTGTGTTGCAGAAAGATGACTGTGGAAGGCAAATGGAAGGAAGACAGCCTGGGGAGGGAGTGGAGGTGGGGCTGGGATGGACAGGAAAGACTCCAAACGTGTGAAAGAGGTGGGACCTTTAGGATTTGATGCCTGATAACAGGCAGCGGAGTGGGGTTGTAGGCTAACACCCAGCTGCTGACGTGGGCAACACTGGGGTGGAGGGTACCATTCACCAAGAGAGAAGAATAAAGGAGGACCAGGTGGGACCAGAGAAACGATGACTTAAGTTTAGACAAGTTGAGCCTGTGATTTTTGTGGGATATTCAATGCGAATGTCCCAGGAGGCCAGTGAGTTGGATCTGTATGGTCTTTGGGGCATTATGGACTAGCTATACAAGCTAGGCAGTTGCCCACTTAAAAGTAGAAGCAAATACAGGAGTAGAGAAAAACTCACTGAGCTTGCTAGAGCTGTCCTAACAAAGCACCATAACACGAAGTGGCTTGAACAATAGAAATGTATTGGCTCGCAGGTCTGGAGGTTGGATATCTAAGTCTCATGTGTCAGCAGGAGGAACATTCTCCCTCTGCCTGCCGCTGGGGAGAGATCTGTTCTAGCACACTCTCTTAGCTCCTCGTAGTTCCTTCGCTTGTGGCAACATAACCCCGGTCTTCACATGGCGGTTTCCCTGTGTGTCTGTTCAAATTTCCCCTTTTTGTAAGGACATCAATCATATTGGAGTAGGGGCACACCCTACTGCAGTATGACCTCATTTTAACTAATTCCATCTGCCCTTATTTCCATCTCTTATTAAAATTTCTCTATATCCATATAAGGTCACATTCTAAGGTAGTGGGGGTTAGGACTTCAACATGAATTTGGGGAGTGGGGGACACAATTCAACCATAACATTCACAGACTTGCCCTAACCGGTTTGGCTCAGTGGATAGAGCGTCGGCCTGCAGAATGAAAGGTCCCAGGTTCAATTCCGGTCAAGGGTATGTACCTTGGTTGCAGGCACATCCCCAGTAGGGGGTGTGCAGGAGGCAGCTGATCAATGTTTCTCTCTCATTGATGTTTCTAACTCTCTATCCCTCTTCCTTCCTCTCTGTTAAAATTCAATAAAATATATTAAACATACACACACACAAAACATTCACAGACTTGCTGTCTCTATGGGTTTGCTTATTCTGGACGCTTCATAGGAATAGAATCATACAGTATGGGCCTTTTGTGTCTGGTTTCTTTCATTTAGCATTTTTTTAAGGTTTAACCATATTGTACTATACATAGCATGTATCAGTACTTCATTCATTTTTATTGCAGAATAATATTCCATTGTACAGATAGACTACACTTTGCATATCCATTTCATCAGTTGATGAGCATATGCACTGTTTTCATTTTGGGGCTAGTATGAATAATGCTATGAATATTTGTGTACAGTTTTTTTGTGTGGACCTATATTTTCATTTCTCTTGATTACAACCTAGGAGTAGAATTGCTGGGTCATATGGTAATTCTATACTTAACATTTTGAGCAACTGCCAGACTATCTTCCAGAGCAGTTACGTCATTTTATACTGCCACCAGCAATGTCTGAGGGTTCTCATTTCCTAGTGGGTGTGAAGTGGTATTTCATTGTGGTTTTGATTTGCATTTCTCTAATGACTAATGATGTTGAACATCTTTTCATGTGCTTATTGGCCACTTGGTATCTTCTTTGAAGAAATGCCACTTTTTTGATGGTGTCATGATAGACTTTAATAAATTCATTTTAAAAAAATTTTATTGATTTTAGACAGGATGGGGGAGAGAGTGAGAGAGAGAAACACTGATGTGAGAGAGAAACATCTAACAATTGCCTCCCTCATGCACCCTGAACTGAGATCAAATCCACAACTTGGGTATGTGCCCTGAGTAGGAATCGAAACCACCACCTTTCGGTATACGGGGTGATGCTCCAACCAACTGAGCCATACTGGCCAGGGGTTTAATAAATTTCTTTTATGCTCAAACTAACTAGAGTAGCTTGTGCCATCAGTAGCTAAGAACACTGACAGATGCACTGGGTTCTGTTAAATACTATCATTTTAAAATTTTTTTCTATATCAACCTGTCTCATTTCATATCTTTAATTCAATACTAGTGGCTCAGTGCATGGATTCATGCACATTGATAGGAAATTAATTAGGAGAAATATTTTAATATTGCTATTCACCCTTTCTCTATAATAGATGTCAGAGAAGAAAGAAAATTAGTAAAATCTACATATATAAAAGGCAAAGTGACCATCCGATTGTCCAACTCATAGCTATGACATGCAATGACCACCAGGGGGCAGACACTCTGACCAGTAGCTATGACACTCACTGACCACCAGGGGGCAGATGCTCAACGCAGGAGCTGCCCAGTTGTGGTGACTTAGCAGCGGCAGTTCTCAGGTGATACACCCTGGAACCAGAGAGGAGGAAGCCTGATTCTGGGGTGCGTCACCCAAGAACTGCCCTCTCGCAATCCGGGACCCCTCGGGGGATGTCGGAGAGGTGGTTTCAGCCTGATCCCCACAGGCCAAGCTGAGGGACCCCACCTGCCAGAGGGACCCCGCTTACTCCGCAGATACCCTTTGAGCCAAGGCGCCACCCCAGGTGCAGCCGGCCGGGGAGGGACCGCGGGAGGTTGGTTCCAGGATGTGTCCATCCCTTCTCACGCAGGCCTGCCCCACCGGCCACCTTCTAATTAATTTCCTTTCAATGTGCATGAACCCATGCATCAAAGCACTAGTGTGTATGAAAATAATATATAAATTGACTAATAAATAAATAGTAACATGCTATAACAACAACAAGGACATGACATAAAAACAACAAAAAATGCTATAAAACAACCAAAATCACAATCGACAATGACAGATCGAAACACATGCATGTGATTGGTGCCAGCGAGAGCTTTACATGTATTGTGCATGTGCAAGTCAAAGTTTATTTTTAAATTGCCAGTGTGCGTCACATGTACCGGCCGGCCGGTTGGTCAGTTGGATGGTCAGATGGACATACAGTCGGTCACTTAGCCTTTTTTACATATAGACTAGAGGCCTGGTGCACAAAAAGTTGTGCACTCGGGGGGCGGGGGGGGGGGACAGTCCCTCAGCCCGGACTGTGCCCTCTGGCAGTCTGGGACCCCTTGGAGGATGACCACCTGCTGGCTTAGGCCCGCTCCCTGGGGGGTTGGGCCCAAGCTGGCAGTCAGACATCCCTCTGGCAGCCCGGCAGCCCTCAGGGGATGTCCACTTACCAACAGGGAGCAGACCTAAGCTGCAGTCGGACATCCTTAGTGCTGCCGTGGAGGCGGGAGAGGCTCCTGCCACCACCGCTGTGCTGGCAGCCATCAGCCTGGCTTGTGGCTGAGCAGAGCTCCCTATGTGGGAGCGCACTGACCACCAGAGGACAGCTTCTGCATTGAGCATCTGCCCCCTGGTGGTCAGTGTGTGTCATAATGACCAGTCATTCCTAGTCGTTCTGCTGTTAGGGTCAATTTGCATATTACCCTTTTATTATATAGGATAGAGGCCTGGTGCATGGGTGGGAGCCGGCTGATTTGTCCTGAAGGGTGTCCCGGATCAGGGTGGGGGTCCCCACTGGGGTTCCTGGCAAGCCTAGGTGAGGGGCTGATGGCTGTTTGCAGGCTGGTCAAGCACCCCCGCCACCCATTGGGGACCTTCACCCCATGGAGGTTTGGCCAGCCTGGGTGAGGGGCTGATGGCTGTTTTCAGGCTGACCACACCCCCTTTAGGGTGGGGGGGTCCCCACTGGGGTGCCTGGCCAGTCTGGGTGAGGGGCTAAGCGCCATTTTCAGGCTGGCCAAGCCCCCCGGCGACGGAAGCTCCCAGCCTCTTTTTTTTTCTTTTTTTTTTTTTATTCTGGGATTTATTTACCTTCTATAATTGAAACTTTGTAGCCTTGAGTAGAGCTCAGAGTCAGCCAGGGTGTGTGGGAAGCTTGGCTTCCTCCATCACTGGAGCAACCAAGCCTCCTGCTCACTCCAGCTCCGTGGCTGCTGTCCGCCATCTTGGTTGGGTTAATTTGCATATAGTCACTCTGATTGGCTGGTGGGTGTGGCTTAAGGTGTAGCGAAGCTACGGTCAATTTGCATGTTTGTCTTTTATTAGTGTAGATTGCTTTAGAATTTTTTTTTTCCTAAAGCATTTTCTATCCTATTGGAATTCCATCCACATTTCCTGGATGCAGACACAAAGTATCAAAGGCCACCACTAATGCAATTATGAGCACAGCTACCAGCAGCCCTCCCACTTATTTCCCAACTCTATCCAGTCCTGACCCAGCACCCTGGCCCTCCTGTGCAATGCCCTCCCTCCCTCCAGACTCTTCCCACTCTGCTCCTCCCTTTCCTGTTATATTGCCAGAGCCACGTGGAATCTTATGAATGAGATCAGTGTCCTATTCAATCTTTGGATCATTTTTAATCATCAATGCCCAGGACAAGGCTTTGCAAAAACTTGGCACACAATAAGTACACATGAAATTGAATTGAATCTTGTGCCCTATTTCTTTCATTTTCGCTTTTATTCTAAAATAGTATTTATGCAGTCATTGATTTTAAACTTTCCCTCAAATGGCCCCGTTTGGAGGATTAGGGCCTGATATTGGTTTGCAGGGCAAACCTATGGTGTTCAATTTGTAACTGAAAGAATGGAATTCTTTGGGGAACTAATCTCTAGGAGGCTGTGAAATGGTGGAAAAGGGTAAAGTTTCACAGGCAAGGTTCTCAGCACACAGAGAGGAGCTAAAGAGCAATACAGGGGCATTAGGAGTCTAAGGGGCATGCGTTTTCTGGCAGGGTTTTCTGGTGGGTTAGGCTTCAGGACCACCACTTCTCAGTGCTTTGGGCCCGTTCAGTTTTCGCAGGCTTTCTTATCCCGCCTCCTTGCTGCTGAACCTGTGAGACTTAAACTCTTCAGATTAGGAGCTACACAAAAAGACTCCCACCCACCCCCACCCTGGAAATAGCTGGAAAGAGCCTACGTTAATTCAGTCACCAACTCACCCAATGTTTACTGAGCACACACTCTGTAAAAGGAACCACTCTGGACACAAAGAGGAACAAGTTTCCTTTCCTGCGTTAAGGAGCTGGATGACAAAAGCAGCCAGAACAAGCACATGAACTATAATCCCAAGTAGAATGGACTTCCAATGAAAGAAGCATAAAAAACTGTCTGAGGACTCAGGGGGAGAAGAAATTGCCCACTTTTTCAAGTAGTAGGAAAGGCTTTATGGAAAAGGTGGAGAAGGAAAGCTAGGCTTTTAGCTTAGAAACTTAGAACCAAACGCATAACTCCTGTTCACCAGTGGCTCCCAAACTAGTTGGGAAGAAAGTCACACATCCCAGTGGCAGCCATTCAAGACCATGTATGATAAGTTGGACTTGAAAGAGTCGCAGAAAAGTGAGTGATCACTTCTTATGAGACTAACTAGGAAAGACTTTATGGGAGGGTGGACTTGGGCCCTAACAAATGGAAAGGCTTTATTAAAATGCATATTGTAGGTAAAAAGCAATTAAATGCTCTAGAAAAATCTGGAAAACCCAGTAAAGTATAAAGAATAAAACAGAAACCATCTATAGACCCACTGCCTATAGATAAATATATTGCCAGATATATATGTTGAATAAATATTTATGATATAATTAAATGAATAAATTACATTATCATTTATGGTCTTTATTTTTTTCTCACGCATATTTTACTATGCATATAATTTTGAAAACTGCTTTTAAAAATACACCATATGCATTTTTAATCTGTAAAATATTTGAAAACACATTTTAAACAGCTGCAGAACATTCCATTAATTGTATAACATTTATGCAACCAATTTCCATAGTGCTTACATTTATGTTGTTTCTAAATTTCTAATTATTATAAGTAAAACTTAAATGAAATCGCTAAACACAAATCTTTGTCCACATCTCTACAGTCTTAGCATAGATTCCTGTAAAGGAAATGGTCACATCAAGGTGTGTTAACATTGCTAGGGCTCTCAAGAAGGTAAAACATTGCACAATTACTTTCTAGATAAGTTGTATCAATTTACATTCCCATTAGCAACATATTTTAAAATATTAACCTGATAAGGAGAAAATAGTAACTCATTGTTCTTAGGTTTTCTATTTATTTGATCACTAATGGTGTGGAACATTTTAAATATGATTGTTTCCATGAACATTTCCTTTAAGTTGCTAGTTCACGAACTTTGTCCATTTATCTTTGGGGGACTTGGAGAGAATCTGCAATTCTTTCAGCCAATCTGAGGTCTCCCATAGTTATTAATGTGTGAGCATCCTGCCAGGGTAAGTGTGATCTTATTTTTTTTTTAAGTTACCTTATCATTCATTTCTTTTCCCCCCCCTCTCTCTCCCTCTCCCTCTCACCCTTCCTTTTTTTCTCTTTCTCTTTCTCTCTCCACCTTTCCCTTCTCTCATTCTCTCTCTTTCTCTTTGCCACAATATGGCTCCTAAACACAGCCAACTGCTTCATCTGGTGCTCAAAGAAACTGTGGTCTGTTGCAACACTGGAGAGAGAACTGGTTATTAGAATGATTGAAAGACAGTCTTTCCAGATGGTCAAGGGCCATGTAGTCCTGTGACTCTCTTTCTAAGGGCTCTTTCAGAACCTGGCCTCCTCCTGTGCTGTACTGTGAAATGCCGGTGTTCCCCCATGGACTCCCTGGGTCTCAGCTGAAGTGCACTTTCCTGCTTTCGTGGGGTCTGTTCCTGCTGAGCCTGGTGTGGCCTTGTCTACACCTTCCCCGGCCCAAACCCTGCCTGTCTCTGACAGGAAGCTCAGCTGGTGGCTGTGGATGGCGGCCCTCTCCCTCTGAAGCCACAGCCCTTTGTATTTCCCTTACAGCACTCCCAGCCTCCCAGGAATTGTGGCCATTGGTGCAGGGCACGCCTCCCCCTCATTACTGTAGAACCTCTCTGAGGCGTCTGCATGACTGGGTCTATGTCTTCTTCATGTCTGGATTCCCATGACACAGTTAATAGAAATCCAAAAATGTCTTACAAATTAAAAAATAAAATGTTATTTAATAGAAACACCAGGGGGTGGGGAGAAGCTATTTTGAAAGGGTAAATAAAGTTTAATTTTAATTGTACATCAGTCCCCCATCCATGTTTTTGGTTACCCACAGCCAATCATAGTCCGAAAATATTAAACGGAAAATTTCACCTCAGTTCATCTCACCATGTAGGCATTGTATCATCTCATGTTACCACAACACAAAGAGCGAGTACAGCACAATAGATATTTTGAGAGAGAGAGTGCATTCACATAAGTTTTATTATAATATACTGTTTCAATTATTCCACTTTATTCTTTGTTATTGTTGTTAATCTCTTACTGTGACTAAATTATAAATTAAACTTTATCATAGGTATGCCTGCATAGGAGAAAGCAGAGTATATGTAGGTTCGGTACTATTCACAGTTTTAGCACCCACTGGGGGTCTTGGAACCTACCCCTTGTGGGTAAAGGGGAACTACTGCATTGGTTGTGGTGATGTTATGGACTGAACTATGTTTCCTCCTCCATTTGATATGTTGAAACCCTGACTCCCATGTTGGGAATATTTGGAGACAGGGCCTCCAGAAAAGTAATACAGGTTAAATGAGGTCATCAGGGTGGGGACCTGGTCCAATAGGATTAGTACCCTCACAAGAAGAGGAAGGCACTCCAGACTGCTCGCTCTCCTCATCTGCATGCCAGTGAAAAGGCCACGTGAAGACAGAGCGAAAAGGCACTGTCTGCCAACCAGAAAGAGAGCTCTCATCAAAACCCAACCACGCAGGCCCCGTGACCTTGGACGTCCAGCCTCAGAACCACAAGAAAATAAACTGCTGTTGTTTGGGCCAACAAGTCTGTGGTATTTTTACGGCAGCCTGTGCTGACTAATACAGTGGTAATGGTAAGATGTTAGGTAGAAATGGAAGAAAGTCCGTCTAAACAAAAGAACATTAATACCTCAATCAAAGCACTCACAGACTCTCAGGTTGGGCCTTTAGGGGGCGGCAACTAAAGGAAGAATGCGGAAACATGCCTCCTTTTGCCTCGTCACAAAAAGCATAAGACGCCCTCTTATTCCACAGCTGCGTAAGTCCTCTGTGGTAGAGGAATTACAACTGGAATCCAGGGACTCAGAAGCTGAATTGGGGTTAAACAATTAATTTTAGATCAAATATAAAGTCAGCAGAGGCGAAAAAACCCACCAAAATAGTATTTCAAAACCATTGGGAGGTTTTGACGAGGAAACTGCTGCTGACTTCCATTAGACTAAGAGCAGACTTTCTTACAGTTTCTTGGAATGATGATCTGTGATCACCTCAGGCTGAGGCATGAGCCATGGAAAGACGCCCCGAGCCTCCAGGGATGTCACTCAGTAGAGGCATCCGGCCATATCACAGAACCGTGCGCGGCTTCGAAGCCAAATGCTGAGGAAGAGCGCATGAGAAAGCCAAGAGAGAAAGGGAACGACACTCTCGTTCTCAAGTCCTTGCCAAAAACGCAGTCATCCTAACTCTACATATTTTCAATGAGTGTCATGCTTTGGTCCAAGGAAGGTTTTTTTTTTTGTTTGAAACTTCAAAAGAACAACAATCAAAACAGGCAAAGGACAGTTTTTTGTTTTTTTTTTTTAAAAAAAGAACTGTATTTCTTAGAACTATTGTGATTTAATGTCTTTTCAAATCCTCAATTAGAGATGGAAAAAAAAGGAACCATGAACATGTTTCTTTCAAAATCTCCTTTCATCCCACATGTGGAGAAAATATGGTGGCCAGTGAGTCATTTTCTTATTCTATACAATACATTTCAATGTATTCTGTGCTTAACTTCCAAAATATATATATATATATACCCGTCATATAGTTTAAAAAACAACAGTTAATAAGTATAAATAACACACAGAAAAGTGCACGAGGCCTAAGGCAACAGTTTGACGAATTACCCCAAAGAGAACACACTAGAACACCATCCAGAAATAGACCATTACCAGCACCCCAGGTGCCCCCGCCCAAATGTAGTTTCAACTAGATATAGTTTGTCACAAAAATAATATTATTAATGGTAGTAAGTGCCCAGATTAGCCCACAGAAGCAAAAGGGCTAATGGATACATTGCCCCGGGGTTAGAGGGCATCTCCATTTACCAGGGGCTTCTCTTACTTTTAGATTCCTTCATCAATTGCAACGTGCGCATGGGATACAAATCAGCATAATCATCCAGCGTTACTGGCAAGTCGTTTTGTCATATGTATCCAGATCCTTACAAAATTTCTCTTATGCCTTAGTCATTCCAGCTTAAACATTTTTCCCCAAAGCAGGATCAGCGATATGGTCACGGATATACATGTAGACAGCACCTAAGAGCAGCAGCTCCGGGCTGCTGGCTGCCATTCTTCCTGTGCGATCCGGGACAAAACATCTGGCCAACTGCTCTGTGCCTTGGTTCCCTTATCTGTGAAATGGCTGCACACAGATAACGTTGGCCATAATGCACAAAGCACCTGAAATGGTGCCTGTTACACAGTTAGCAATTCAACAAATTGTCAACTATTCGCTCTTATTACAAAACACTCATCATTGCATTATTTATAATAGGAAAATTTTTAAAAGAAGTTAAATGACCAGAAATAGGGTGATGAACATGCATACTCTTGTGCATCCTACAAAAGAATGTAATGCATCCCTGTAGGTATCACCCAGAGGTTGCAAAATGCAGGCTCTGGCCCTGGCTGGGTGGCTCAGTTGGTTGGAGCATCGTACTGTCCTGTACACCAAAAAGGTTGTGCGTCAGGGCACATACCTCGGTGGTGGGTTTGATCCCCGGTTGGGGTGCATATGGGAGGCAATCGATATTCTCTTTCACATCATTGCTTCTCTCTCTCTCTCTTTCTCTCTCTCCAAAAATCAATAGAAACATATCCTTGGGTGAGGATTTTTTTAAAAAGGGGGTGGGGGTGGGGGGGAGAGGGAGGTCGTGTCTGGCCGGCATGGCTCAGTGGTTGAGTGTCAATCTATAAACCAGGAGGTCATGGTTCGATTCCTGGTCAGGGCACATGCCCGGGTTGTGGGCTTGATCCCCAGTGTGGTGCATGCAGGAGGCAGCCAGTCATTGATTCCTTCTCATCGTTGATGTTTCTATCTCTCTCTCCTTCTTCTCTGAAATCAATAAAATATATTTTAAAAAAAGGGGGGGGGTGCTCTGGAGTCTGCATGCTAGCCTGACCCTGGCCAGCTGTGCCACCTTGGACATTTATTTTAACTCTAATCTGAGCATCAGTTTCCTCCTCTGAGAATAGAGAATCATAGTACCGATCTGGAAGGGATAGCCTGCTCATATAAATGAAGCACTTAGAACAGTTCCTGGCAAACGGTTGGTGTTTCATCTGGGTTAGTCTCTCTATTGGAAGTTTCAGTGCTGCAGCCTGATGGTCTGGTCACATATCATCCCACGAAGCTTCCCAGTCAAAGGCTGAGAGCGTACATGCCCTGGGAGAAGGCGAAGCAACAAAGCCTAAATTCCCCTTGGAATCAATAGAGGTAATTACGGACACAAGCCTAGGCCTGGATGCTCTGTGCACAATCGCCTCATGAAGGCACTGGAAAGAGTCGCTCTGCCGGCAGCACCAGAACGAACTGCTTTGATTTAAAGAGGAAAATGAAAGGCCCCCAAACAAAACCTCCCATCACAGCAATATCAAGTCTTGGCAGAGAAAGGAGCTGGGATGGTTTTCCCCATCACCAATCCCCATCCACTTCCAGGCCTGCTGCCCTCTCCACTCCTCCCTGCCACCCCCCCCCCCCCACACACACACCCCGTCTTGTGCTTTTCAGAGAATAAGAAACAGGAAATGGAAGAGCTAGATTTTCATCCACTTGGGGGAGGAGGTGTACAGTAACAGCTTCCACAGCAGGAACTGGGAGCTGCTCTGACGTGACCCCCACCCCATGCCCGAAGCTCCGGTAGGGGTGCAGACACAGGCGAGAGACATGGTCTCTATTCTCAAGGAGCAGAAACCCAGCTGGTATTGGGATGTGTCTCTGACCCCAATTCCAGGAAAGGACAAGGGTCAGCGGCCACCAGGCCCTTTGTCCACCCAGCCCTCTCCCACCCTGACCTCAGGTCCTTCACTGTCCACAGGTCCCCTCCCCCCACGGACCCTGCTCCTAAAAAGCCACAGCCAGAAGAGCTGGGGCACCACCAGGTCTGTGTGCAGGGGGCAGCTAGGAGCCCAGGTCGCCTGGCCTGTGAGAAAAAGGCAGCCTCACACGGGAGGCCAGCATTCCCTGAATACCCTGCACAGCCCTGGGGAGCGCTGGCGGCTGCCTCTGCCCCCTCCCAGCCCAGCAGCGACAGCTCAGACAACGGTGCCCTCCATTCAGCGCAGCGGTTCTCAACCTGTGGGTCGTGACCCCTTTGGCGGTCGAACGACCCTTTCACAGGGGTCCCCCTAAGACCATCCTGCATATCAGATATTTACATGACGATTCATAACAGTAGCAACATTACAGTTATGAAGTAGCAACGAAAATAATTTTATGGTTGGGTCACAACATGAGGAACTGTATTTAAAGGGCCAGAAGGTTGAGAACCACTGATTCAGCGCATGTGCCGAGCGCGGGAAGAGAGCTGCTTTCTGCAGGCCTTGTCACTACCATTCCTCGTCACAGTTCCAGCAGGGCTTCTGGGGCTTGGAGGTCGCTGCTGCCTTTCAGGAGTCTTTCTATTTACTTTTCACAATGAACCGACATTAATTAGTGTTTCTGCTGTCCCGGCCACAGTGTGCCCAGAACACAGGGAGTATCCAGAAGACACAATACCTACTCTCGCTGAGAGCTTATTTAAAGGGGCCACATTTTTAAGAAATCACTGATTGTTGCTGTTGTTTGTTTTTTTTAATTGTGTGTGTGTGTGTGTGTGTGTGTATGTTAAAAGTGCTCTTAAATATGTAATACCCTTTGTAATACTTTAAGGAATAAAAAAAAAGTGCTCTTAAGAAAATAGAGTCATCCAGTTAGGGGCACTGGTCAAGAATCCTACATCCTGCGAGCCTTAGCTGTTGTGTTTTGGTCCCCAGCGATCTGTTAAAGGGATTCAGTTCTGGCTGTTCCTGGAAATACCGTTATTGCCTGGGAAGCACTTGCCGGCCATGGCGGGAGCCGGCCTCGCAGATGCCACCCGACTTTTGCCGCAGACAGAGGCCCCTCAGCAACATTTTGCTTAAAGCCCCTGTATTTAAAGTTAAATCCCGCATGCTGCACAGGAATACCTGGGAAACTTCACCATTTGAAACTGTCTTGGAAAGCACACAAGTGCTCTTTGTGGTGCACCGTTCTGAGGTCAGGTTACAGCTTCCAAGCTCCGTTTAAAGGCTGCTTTGCCCTCTGGGAAGAGCAGGGAAGACTGCAGGAGGAAACGTGCCCACTGAGAACTCCGTCCTGGTGGGATCTCGGTTAGGGTAGATTTAGCTCATTAACACATCAAAGAACACAGGGTGGAGCCTGCCTGCCCTGCCCCGGAGGTTATCGGGTTGATCCCAGGTTTTGAGGGTGCTACAGATTTAAACGTCTTCCTCCTGAGCACCCCTAAAGGATCGATAGCATTTCCCAAGTTAGTTCCAGAGACTGGTGTTAAGAAGCACATCTGATATTTGTCAAGTTAGAGGTTGGCCCTTTGGCTTCTTGCGGTTTCTAGAGTCAACTGGTTGAGAAATTTCACTGAAGTTCTGTTTGCACAACAGCAGCAAAATGTGAAATGTGCCATTCCCTCAGCGTCAACTGGTCAGGTCTGGTATCAGAAGACGCAGGCTGAGAGCGGGCAAATACACCTGGTGGTTAAAGACCCACCTACCAGGGAAAGCTCTCGTTGGGAAGCGGAACAGGACTGCAGGTGTGAGAAGGGATAGTGTTCCCAGCAGGTGCGGCTTGAGGTGCCGTGATGCTTATCTAAATGGCTCCCAGGGGCTCCCCAGGGGATACAATCCCAGTCTCTGCTTCTGATTCACTTCCATCTTTTTTGATGGGTCACCATGCAGCAGGGCCAGGAGCCAAAGGCCTCCCCTCAGTTGTCCCCTCCTGGCATTGGGCGCCCAGGGGCAAGGCGGGCACTCTTCGGCACTATCACCCATTTCAGGGCAGTGGTTCTTGGCTTTCCTTCTCAGTTGTCAATTATCTTCCTGCAAGAGGTCATCTTTTGGTGGCAAGGGTCTAGATGGATTCTTGACAATCTATCCATATGAATGCTAACTATAATCCACAGGAAATCCTCATCTCATAACAGAACGTTAGGCACTGTATACCTTCCTACTGATCCACATTTCAGGTCGCTTGGTAGCTGTGTGATTTTGTGCAAGTTACTTCACCTCTCTGTGCCCCAGTTCTTTTCTCTGTAAAATGGGGACAATAATTGCACTTACTTCAAAGGGGTTAGTGAGGACTGCCTGAGATAATACAGGTAAAGGCCCGGCACACAATAGGTGCTCAATAAACGATAGCTATTATTACCATTTGTGCTTGTCATTGTTATAGCGTTTCATCCATCCATGCTTGTTTCTTTGGCTTAATAAGCCAATGAGAACAATCCTCAGTATTTAAAAGCTCTTGGAGAATGTTATGTTTTATTGTAAATCTCCTATTTCAGCATTAGTTTATGTAAATTCTGTATCTGAAAATATACTGTAAGTGTCTGAAATTCCAGGAGCCTGGCATGCCCACCACTCTGTAAAAGAAGCTGGGCAAGAGCTGTCTTTGTGTCTTGGGGTCTCCTGGAATTCACCCCATCTGCTCTGTCACCAGGCTTCCTGTTCCTTCTTCCTCATCTTACCAACACCTGGGCATGCGTGTTGGTGGGAATGTGAGAATGTGCTGACATGAAAAAAGCCAGGATTTGTGAGACCTGAGGCAGGTTGGGATGATGCACATCCCTATGCCCTTGCTGAGCATCTCCTCCCCTTCTCCTGGGCTCTCGGGCCACTGAAGGAGACCTTGGGCTCACCTAGAAACCCCCTGTGCTTCATACACTGCACCAAAACATTCGTGTTGCTTTGGGTCAAATTCATTAAAAAAAAACAAAAACAACAACCTTTGCACCCTGGCCAAATAGCTCAGTTGGTTAGAACCTCATCCTAATACACCAAGGTTGTGGGTTCGATCCCCAATTAGGGCATATATAAGAATCAACCAATGAATGCTTAAATACGTGGAACAGCAAATTGATGTTTCTCTCTCTCTCCCTTTCTCTCTCATAAATAAATAAATAAATAAATAAATAAATAAATAAATAAATAATCTTTGAATCTGACTTAATTCTTCCAGGAGCCCCAACATATATTAGCTTTAAACATGCTGTCCCTAGGTAATAAAGACAAATTATGGGGTTTAGGGAAGGTGGGGAAATTTATAAGACTCTAGAAGTATTAAAGTCCGAAGATTCACTTTTAGCTTTCTCTCAAAATTAAAGCACACCTCTTCATCCCTATCAAACACAGACCGTGGGTTCATCGACTTTATACCAGGAGGCTCATCAGAAAGGAAAGGACAAAATTCTCTGATCCAAGCTGCCGTGGGTGATTTTCTGTTCAGCAGGAGGCAGGAACTCCCAAAGCAATTCCCAGGGCTTTAGCTCCTCCATCCCCTCTCCAGGCCCCCTTTGTGGTCCAAGTGGCAGCACACCCCTCCCTTGCTTTGAGCGTCCCTGGCACTAGAAGAGGTGTCTTAACTGGGGCCAAATGGGGCATGATGATAAATCAGGCCCCAGAGAACTGTCCCTGCAGTTTCCAGCCCTCACTCGTTTACAGAAACCAGAAAGAAACCGCATGCGGGCTGGCTAAGTGCATTTCGGGTTTCACCCTTCTCACAGGGTGTCCTCTGGCTCCTCGGCCTTCCCTCTCGGATGGTCAAGGACAAAGGCTCTAATCGCCTGGGGCTGTTCCTTCATTCCCGAGCCCCACCGCGGGCAGCTGGCCGGTAGTGCCCTTTGAGCACTTTTATGGGGCAGTAAAACTTTACAGCCCGCCGGCTCTAAACGTCCCCACATTTCTGAATAGAACGATTTATGACACACAAGACTAGTTCCATTTGCCCTTTGAAAATATCAGCGGATATCAGACCCTTTCAAAGGAGGTCGACTGGGCTCCATGGGCTCCCAGCTGGCTCACAGAACCACGCAGAGGCAGGGCACGGCTCCTGACAGGGCACAGTTACATTAGAAAAGAAAACAGCCTTTGATTGTCACCACGTCACTGAAGAAGCCGGGAGCCCTGCCTCTTCCATGTTGTTTTAGTATCAAGCCCGGCACCAGACTGTGTCTCTCTCCCAAACTTCTGCTTCCCTGCTCCTTTCTTGCCTGGGGGTGACTGGCGATCACTGCGAACTTGGTCAGTAAATCCTAGAGAACTGCTCTCCTTCTGTCTTCCGCAGGGAAAAATTAAAACCAGAAAAAGACAGCAACTCAATCACAGCTCCTAACAGTGCCCCCCAGGATGAGGCAGCGCCCAGAGGCCTCGGCACACGCTCGGGAGCCTCCTTACCTGTGCTCCATAGCGGCCACTCCCGTGCCCCAGAGGCCGGCCCCAGGCTCCTGGGCTGTGGGGACTCCGCTCTCTGCAGCCCACGGACAATTGGGCCCATTATAGTCGCCGGGCTGCCGAGTTAAAGAGTAGCCCTTACAAAAATATAAACAGCTTGTGAGCCAAGCCAAAGGGGCGGGGCCACAGTCCCAGGGACAAAGGGAACCAATGGCCGGCCTCCTCCGGCTCTGTTAGCCTAAGATATTGTGTTTCATTCTGAAGTAAGGGAGACGGAGGAGGGGGTGGGGGTCAAAAGGAAGGGCCAGATCCTCACCTGTGCGGCCCAGCCCCACGAAAGGGGCCCAAATGGAAAACTTGGAATCACTGCCTGCAGAAGACCCATTTCAAGGCGTTTGAATGCCTCCCACATAATAATATGTATTTTCAAAGCTGCGGACATGTGTGTTGTATTAGCCCCCTTCAGTCTTCTGGAGTTAATAAACACAGTCCTCATTGGGCACAAAGGAGGGGGGTAAGAGATCAACCTAAGGACTTGTATGCATGCATATAAGCATAACCAATGGACATAAGACACTGGGGGATTGGGGAGGCTGGGGGATTGGGGAGGCTAGGGGACTGTCAAGGGCGGGGGGGAAAAAGGACACATATGTAATACCCTTTGTAATACTTTAAGTAATAAAAAAAAAGAATAATAAAAAAAGAACCTTTTCAATCGAAGAACAAAATCAAGGAAGATGCTGGTATGACACGCTGATTTTGTTGACCATAATATCTGAGGAGAGGCACTCACTACATCTGCAGAGAAAATGCTTGATTTGATTGGAACACCTTCCGAACCCAGGGACATGGGCTTATTTTATTACCCAAACGTAAGTGGCTCATGTTCATTTTTTAAATGCTCGCTTAACCTGACCGTACATATGCACACGCAGCTGGAGTCCGTTCAGTGTTGTTTGGAAGAAGAAGGCGCATAGTCCTGGCTTTTTTCTCTCTCCTGAACTTAACTAAGTTTTGCTTTGAAAGCTGCTGTGCCAGCTTAACCTTTCAATGGCCCATGATAATAACCATGAATCAGAAAATAAACTGTGGTGCTTTTTTCCCCTTATATGATTCCTTAGTCCAGTGAAGTAAAAACAACGTTAAGAGCTATTTGGTTGATTTGCGGCATTGCATAAATGACGGGTATACAGACTTTGAGAAAAGTATGGTCATTACCATTTAAATAGTCTCATTATTTATAAAGGGAAGCACAGTAGCCCTGGGGGAGGGGTGCAGGGTGGATGGGGTCAAAGGGGACATCTTTAATACTTTCAACTGTGGACAAAAGGGCCACATGCTAACCTGACAAGCTCAGGGAAGGCCTGCATGGCAGTCTTGCAAACTCAGAGACCTAAAGTAACCACAAAGGATGGTCTGAAATTAAACTTTAACTAAAAGCCGTTATGGTGGGTAGTTACGTCTTAGGCTGGCATCTTAACTGACAAGGTCAACCTTTACCTTA